>NW_022630712.1:0-67710 GCF_010909765.2 Amblyraja radiata | reverse complement strand
CCTCTCCCCCTCCAGAGACAGAAATTGAGAGATAGAGGGAGAGATAAACAGAGAGAGATAGATGGAGGTAGATAGACAGAGATATATAGATTTAGAGACAGAAAGCGATAGATCGGGAGATGGAGATAGAGAGAGAGGCAGAGAGAGAGGGAGAGAGATGTCTGTGTGCATTATCCCACAGTCGTTGTTTACTATTTGACAGTAGATAGAGAGATGGAGAGAGAGATGGGGAGATGGGGAGATGGGGAGAGAGATGGGGAGATGGGGAGATGGGGAGATGGGGAGGGGGGGGGGAGCCCTGACCCCGCGGGGTGGAGGCGGGAAGAGCCAATAAACCCTGTAAACCGGCAGTAAAATGCTCCACAGCCGCCTGTGTCCCGGGGGGGGGGAGGAGGTGGAATCACGTGTGGACGGGGTTTGGAGCCAAGATCTTTTATTTAAAGCGAGTTGTGAGGGTTTGTTGGGCCGCGGAGGGGAGCGACTTCCGGTGGAGGCCTCATCCTCCCCCTAGCAACGGGGCCCGGACCCCGGGTAGTGAGGGAGAGGGAGATTAGAAACGCTTCACCGGCGGCGGAGGGAGAGAGAGTGAGAGTGGAGGAGGGGTTGTACTCACGGCTCATCCCCGCCCGGCCCGGCCCGGCCCTGACCGCCCGTTGCCCCGCAGACAGAGGGAGGGGCCTCAGCCCGGAAATGACCTCACGGCCCCGGCCCGTTGCCCCGCAGACAGAGGGAGGGGCCTCAGCCCGGAAATGACCTCACGGCCCCGGCCCGTTGCCCCGCAGACAGAGGGAGGGGCCTCAGCCCGGAAATGACCTCACGGCCCCGGCCCGTTGCCCCGCAGACAGAGGGAGGGGCCTCAGCCCGGAAATGACCTCACGGCCCCGGCCCGTTGCCCCGCAGACAGAGGGAGGGGCCTCAGCCCGGAAATGACCTCACGGCCCCGGCCCGTTGCCCCGCAGACAGAGAGAGGGGCCTCAGCCCGGAAGTGACCTCACGGCCCCGGCCCGTTGCCCCGCAGACGGAGGGAGGGGCCTCAGCCCGGAAATGACGCGTCTGTGGCCAAGATGGAGCCGACCCGCACGGGACCAAAGATCCTAAATAAAGCGCTGGAGGATCTTTGTACTGGACGGTGAGAGAGCTGCCGAGGTGAGGAGGGGGGGGGAGGGGGGAGAGGCGGCGGACGAGACGCAGCGTTTCACCAGAGGCCAGGATTCATTCAGCGCCGCCGCGGGGCTCCCGTGTGGAAGGGAGAGAGGGACTAGGAGTTGGCGGTTGGCATAAACTGGTTTGTGACTGGATCAAATGGCAACTCAAGTAGGATTAGAGGATGACGAAGATCAAGATGATAGGGCTTTTGGTGACTGGACGTCAGTGTCTAGTCGGAGATTAGGGAGGAATCAAGGAGAAGGAGGAATCAGGCAAAACGAGCTCAGCCAAAACAGCAAAAGGAGTTTTGAAGGGAACAGTTCAGAGAAGAGGATAGGAGAACGGTTCGGAAAAAGGTTGAAAGGAAGGAGGTTAAAATAATACTGAAATTTAGAAAGGAAGATGAGCATGTCAATTTAAGTCCGATAGCTTTATCCAGGGAGCTAAAGAAGAAGGTAGGAGAGGTGGAAACAGCTAAGATTTTGAGAGACGGGAACTTGTTAATAATATGTAAAACGGAAGGAGCAGAAAAATAAGGCTCTGAAGATTGAAAGTGTTTGCAAGAAGATGGTTAGTGAAAGAAAGACTCTGGGTGAGAGTAGAAGGGGAGTAATAACAGGTATTCCGGTAGATGAAGACCTGGAGAAACTCAAACGGAGTATTTTTGGTGGCCAGGTGAGTGTAGCTAAGAGATTGTTAAGGACAGTGGAGGGTAAGAGGGTAGAGAGCTTGTCTGTGCTTCTGGAGTTTCAGCAGACTGAACTACCAGAAAAAGTGAGAATCGGATGCATGATCTTTCCAGTGAGGCCTTATATCCCTCCACCGCTCCGATGTTATAAATGCCAGAGGTATGGACATATAGCAGCGGTGTGTAAGGGGAATCAGAGGTGTCCCAAGTGTGGAGGAGAGCATAGATTTGAAGAGTGCAGAGAAAATATGCAGGATAAATGCTGCAATTGCGGAGGACCGCACAGGGTAACGTATGGGGGATGTGAAGTCAGGAAGAGGGCTGTGGAGATTCAGCAAGTGAAAACAGTAAGTAACATAAGCTACTCAGAGGCAGTGAAGAAGGTGCAAGGACAAAGGGGAAGAGTGGATATTAATGGGAGAGAGAATCATCCGTTTTTGAGATCAGAGGAAAGTCAAGCAGTCAAAACTCACACAGAACTGACAGCTGATAAGCTAATTGTTTTCATTGCATATGTAATCAACTGTACTGATCAGGTTAAACACAAAACAGAAAAAATAAAAATCATTGTTAAGGGAGCAGAGAAGTTTTTGGGTTTAAAAGAAGTATCATGGGAGAGTATCAATAAAAAGCTTGAAGGAGATGGAAGGGAGGAAGGTTCTGGTGATAGGTCAAATTGATTATATTACAATGGAACGCAAGGAGCATAATAGCAAATGGACAAGAGTTTAAAGGATTCATTAAAGAGTTAAAGAAGAAACCAGACGTCATATGTATTCAAGAAAGCTGGCTTAAGCCTTCATTAGACTTTGTCATCAAAGGTTATGATAGTATCCGTAGAGATAGGGGGAGGGAAGTGGAGGGGGGTGTGTAATATTTATAAAGCAAGGAATACAGAATAGATTGTTGGTGAAAGGAACAGAATTAGAATATTTAGTGGTGGAAATTTGGATAAGAGAAGGTAAGGTTAAAATTGTTAATTTTTATAATCCGTGTAAAAGGCTTTCATTGGAGTTGATGGATGAACTTGCTGGGTATTTAGGGGGGAAAGTTATATGTTGTGGTGATTTTAATGCTCATAGCACGTTGTGGGATGATTCTAATGATGAAAATGGGATGGTGATTGAGGATTTAATGGAGAAGAATAACCTTGTGTGTCTTAATGATGGAAGTGGGACACGAATCAACATCAGAACAGGGTCAGAATCAGCCATAGACCTCACACTAGTGTCAGACTCATTGGCGGGTGTTTGTTCATGGGAAGTAATTCGAAGAACAACGGTAGGAAGTGACCACTACCCGATAGAAATAGTAGTAGGAGTGAGTTTAGAGGAGTATAATACAGAGAGAATACAAAAGTGGTCTTTTAGTGGTGCGGATTGGGAAAAGTTTAAGACTATTAGTGATCAAGAAATGGAAAAAATTGATATTTATGAAGATGTGGATAATTTAAATATTTCTGTTTGCGAAGCCATTTTAGAGGCAGCAACAAAGTCCATTAAGAGGAAAGGAGGTAAGCACAACAAAAAGAGCGTACCATGGTGGACTAAGGAATGTGACAAAGCAATTAAGTGTCGAAATAAAGCTTTTAAAATTTTGAAAATAAATCATAATTTTCAGAATCTTATTGAATACAAAAGGTTGCAAGCAAGTGTAAGAAGAGTAATAAAAAATGCAAAGAGGGAATTTTGGAGGACATTTTGTAACTCAGTGGGAAGGGAGACAAAAGTAGGTCAAGTTTGGGGAATGATAAGGAGAATGAAAGGAATTAAAAGAGAATACAAATATCCAATCCTAACTACGGTGAAATTACAGCAGTGAAAGACGAAGAGAAAGCAGAGATGTTGGCAAAATCTTTTGCTAAAATTCACAGTTCAGACAATGTTAGTGAAGAAGGAAGAAAAGGAAAAGAAAATACCATAGCAGAGAATAGACAGTTAATACGACATGAGGAAGACACTAACGATGTTCTAAACAAACCATTCACAAAGACAGAATTCAACCGAGCTCTTAGAAAAACCAAGATGTCAGCACCAGGTAAAGATCAGATTTGTTACACCATGTTAAACCATCTCAGTGAAACATCCAAGGATTTTTTGTTAGAATTTTATAATAAAGTGTGGGAGGGTGGGAAATTACCGCAAAGGTGGAAGGAGGCAGTAGTAATCCCAATAGGAAAGCCAGGTAAAGATCTGACAAACCCAGGGAATTATAGGCCTATTGCATTAACATCCAACATATGTAAAGTAATGGAAAAAATGGTAAATGAAAGGTTAACATATTATGTAGAAAATAAAGGATATTTATCCAATTACCAGAGTGGTTTTAGGAAGGGGAGAAACACCATGGATCCAGCTATATGTTTAGAACATGAAATTAGGAGAGCACAAATTAATAGAGAAAGTGTAGTAGCTGTATTTTTTGATATTGAGAAAGCATATGATATGATGTGGGGAGAAGGGTTATTAGTGAAACTAGGTAAATTGGGGATTAAAGGTCGTATATTTAAATGGATTAAGGATTTTTTATTTGGGAGGTCAATACAAGTACGAGTTGGAAATCAATACTCAGGAACATTAGATATTGTAAATGGAACACCTCAAGGGAGCATAATAAGTCCTTTACTATTTTTAGTAATGATAAATGATGTGTATGATGAAATTGTAAATGAAATGGGAGTTTCACTGTTTGCGGATGATGGGGCAATCTGGAAAAGGGGGAGAAATGTGAAGTTTATTGTGCAGAAACTACAGAGGGCTATAATAAAGGTACAAGAGTGGTCTTATAAATGGGGATTCAAATTTTCTGTGGAAAAGACAAAGATAATGTTTTTTACTAGGAAGGAAATTGGTAGTGAGGTTAAACTAAAATTATATAACCAGGAATTGGAGAGAGTAAAATACTATAAATTTTTAGGTTTATGGTTTGATGAGAGGATTACATGGATAGTTCATATTCAGAAAGTAGTGGACAAATGTAAGAAGATACTTAATGTAATGAGATGTTTAGTTGGATGTGATTGGGGGGCAGATAGAAAAGCTTTGAAGGCTATATACAATGGGTTAATTAGATCTGTGTTAGATTATGGTTGTGTGGTGTATGGGTCCGCATCAAGTACTTCTCTTAAGAAAAATAGACAACATTCAATATCAGGCATTGAGAATATGTACAGGTGCAATAAAAACAACTCCAACAGCAGCATTACAGGTTGAAATGGGGGAGATGCCTCTAGAGATGAGAAGGATACAGCTTTCATTAAATTACTGGATTAACCTACAGGGCCAGAGTCAAGAACACCCAGCACAAGTTACTATCAAACCATGCTGGGAAAAGGAGAGAAGGGAAACAAAAAGTTTTGGATGGACAGTGACCCAGAGAGCAGTACAAATCGGCATAGCACAATTAAATGTGGTTCCAACAGTTCCATTACCTTCAATTCCACCTTGGATACTTCCAGATGCAACAGTAGACTTTACAACATTAGAACAGGAAAACAAGGATAAACAACATAGGTATAATTCAGTCATCATACAGGAATACATTGACAGATACTACAGTTTTGTCCAAATTTATACAGATGCATCAAAAGATTCAGTAGATAAAGTAGGAGTAGCATTTATTGTACCAGAATTTCACATCAAAGTAGGGAAGAGGATCAATAATGAGGTCTCAGTATACACAGGTGAAATGATTGCAATATTGTTAGCGGTACAGTGGGTCGAGGATACTAGGCCTTAAGGACAGTTATTTGCTCAGATTCAGGTTTAGCAATAAAGAGTTTACAGCACAGCCATTCAGACAGTAGACCAGACATTTTGATTGAAATACAACAAACACTATTCAGAATTCAAATGATGGGGCTTACAGTCATATTTTTATGGGTACCAGCACACATTGGCATTAGAGGAAACGAAATGGCAGATAAGGTAGCAAAAGAGGTAGCAAAAAGAAGTAAAATTGATTTAAGTATTAACATAGGTAAAACTGAAATCAAAGACATTATTAAGCAAAGACTGAAGGAAAGATGGCAAAAGCAATGGGATGAAGAGCGGAAAGGACGGTGGTTCTACAGAGTCCAGAGGAAAGTGGGAGAAATAAGATGTGCAGGAAAAAACAGAAAAGAGGAGACAGTAATCTCAAGAATTAGATTTGGACACACTGGTCCGAACAGTACACTTTTTATAATAGGCAAGCATAATACAGGTAGATGTGAATACTGTGGGCAAGAAGAGACAATAGAGCATGTCATTGTACATTGTGAGAGGTATGAGGAGGAGAGAGAACGGATGAGTGAGCAGTTCAGAAAAGAAAGAATACAATTTGATTTGGTAGATATTTTGCAAGGAAGTTCATATAAGTGCTATCTAATCCTGTTGCATTTTCTTAGGGTAGCCAATTTGTTCGGAAGGATATAGGTTATTAGTATATGTAATGGTGTTGTTTGATCCACACTCCATGCCAGTTGGTGGCGGTAATGCACCAAAAAAGTTGTTTGCCAACCGCCAAAAAACACCACATAGAAGAAGAAGAAGAAGAAGTACTGGACGGTGAGAGAGAAGGGTAGAGGGAGAAGGGTAGAGGGAGAAGACGAGAGAGAGAGGGAAAGGGAGAGAGGGAAGGGGAGAGGGAGCAGGGGACAGACAGAGTGAGAGGGAGAAGGGGAGAGACAGAGAGAAGGGGAGAGGGGGAAGGGGATAGAGAGGGAGAGACAGAGAGAGATAGGGGCGGAAGAGAGAAAGAGGGGGAGAAAAAAGAGGAGGAGATGGATAGAGTGCGAGGAGGGAGAGAACAAGAGTGAGAGAGGGTGGGGATGGAGAGAGAAGGGGATAGAGAGCGAGAGAGAAAGGAAGAGAACAAGAGAGGGTGAGATAGGGGTCGTGGGGAGAGAGGTGAGTGAGAGAGAGGATAGAGAGAGAGCCAGAGATAGGGGCCGGGGCAGCACAGAGAGGGAGTGAGTGAGAGAGAGGGGGGTAGAGAGCGAGAGAGAGGGAGTGAGGGAGAGAGAGAACAACATGGGGGGAGAAAAAGAGCTGAGGGAGGGAGAGAGAGGGGGGAGAGAGAGACAGAGACACAGAGAGAGACAGAAAGAGGGAGAGAGAGACAGAGGGTGGGAGAGGGAGATAGAGAGACAGGGAGTGGGGAGGGAGAGGGATTGAGTAGAGGGAGAGAGAGAGAGGAGCAGTTACAGAAATTGAGGGGTGGAGAGAGAGAAAGGAGCGAGTGAGAGAGGGGAGGGGAGGAGAGAGAGAATCGGAGGGGAGAGGAAGAGAGAGATATCTGAGCGGTGGGAGGCTGAGGGGCAGGAATAAGGGGAGAGGTTCAGAGAGAGAGAGAGGAGACAGTACGGGGAGGGTAGGGGCAAGAGTCTGGGGGTGGAAAAGGGGTGAAGTTAGTAGCGGGGGGAAGCAGGGAGCAAAGGGAGGGGGGAGGGATTCAAGGGGGAGTGGGTTTGCTGCCGAGGGGGATGAATGGGGGGGGGGGGCAGGGAACTGGGGGGGGGAGAGGGGATAAGTGAGTCAAGGAACGGGTAGGAAGCCTGGTGGGGATTCACACTTTGGGAAGGGGGAGGGAGCAAAGGGGGGTAAGGAGCAGGAGGTGGCAGGGGTAAGGGGCAGGGAGCCACAGGGAGGAGGTCACATTGTTTGGAGGAGGGGAGAGCGTTGCAGTTTAGGAAGTCAAACCAGGGCAGGAACTTCACTGAATGGCGGGGCGCTAGGGCAATAGATAATAGGTGCAGGAGTAGGCCATTCGGCCCTTTGAGCCAGCACCGCCATTCAATGTGATCATGGCTGATCATCCCGAATCAGTACCCCGTCCCTGCCTTCTCCACATATCCCCTGACGCTATCTTTAAGAGCCCTATCTACCTCTCCCTTGACAGTATCCAGAGAAGTGGCCTCCACCGCCCTCTGAGGCAGAGAATTCTAAAGAGTAACCACTCTCTGTGAGAAAAAGTGTTTCCTCGTCTCCGTTTTAAATGGCCTACTTCTTAAACTGTGGCCCCTGGTTCTGGAGTCCTCCAACATCGGGAACATGTTTCCTGCCTCCAGCGTGTCCAATCCCTTAACAATCTTATATGTTTCAATAAGATTCCCTCTCATCCTAAACTCCAGAGTGTACAAGCCCAGCCGCTCCATTCTCTCAGCATATGACAGTCCCGCCATCCCGGGAATTAACCTTGTAAACCTACGCTGCACTCCCTCAATAGCAAGAATGCCACAGTATTCCAGGTGTGGTCTCACTAGGACTCTGTACAACTCTGAGCCTTGCGGAATGTGTGGAGCCGAGGGATCTAGGAGTGCGGGAACGAGTTGGGTTGAAGGGCTTCTTTCCAACGCTGTATCACTCTATGACTGGATGACGAAGTGCATGAGTTACTCCAACACTTTGTGTCTATCTTCTCCACAGATGCTGCCTGACCCACTTGAGTAACTCAGCGGGTCAGGCAGCATCTGTGGAGAAGATAGACACAAAGTGCTGGAGTAACTCAGCGGGTCAGGCAGCATCTGTGGAGAGAAGGAATGGGTGGCATTTTGGGTCGACACCCTTCTTTGGTTTAGTTTAGTTTAGAGATGCAGCGCGGAAACAACAGGTCTTTCGGCCCATGGAGTCCGCCCCGACCAGCGATCACCCCGTACACTAGCACTATCCCACGCACATTAGGGAAAATTCAGCAATTTTGCTGAGGCCGATTAATCTACAACCCTTAACGTCTTTGAAATGTTGGAGGAATCCGGAGCAGCCGGAGTAAAAACCCACGCAGGGCAAGGAGAGAACGTACAATCTCCGCACAAACAGCACCCGTAGTCAGGATCGGCCCCGGGTCTCTGGCGGTGAGGCAGCAACTGTACCGGTGCGCCAGTGTGCCGTGCAGAATTATATAATGGTTTCCTCTGCCATAAACATACTCAATATGTGCTAGTAATGTCCTGTTTGCCAACTTGTTGACCCTCTGTGTTCCACTCCTGCACGGTTTTGGAGCCGTTACTGTGGACGGAGAGCCGGGGACGTGAGCGGCCATTGAGGGCGTCCAGGGTGCCGGTGAGCCTCCCATCTGCTCGGTGTGCGGGCTGAGCTTCGAGGGGCTGAGCTTCGGTGGAGGACCACATGACGGGGCACAACAAGGAGAAGTGTTATGAGTGTGACGTATGTGGCACGGCCTGCCGGAGCCCGAGCGAGCTGGAGATCCACCGGCGGGTGCACACAGGTGAACACCCATTCAACTGCTCAGAGTGCGGCAAGAGTTTCAAGACGGCGAATGTCCTGGAGACCCACCGGCGGGTTCACGGGCGAAAGGCACTATGGCTGCTCCACATGCGGCAAGAGCTTTACCCAGCTGTCGGGGCTGTGGGAGCACCGGCGGGTGCACAGCAGTGAGCGGCCCTTCACCTGCTCCGACTGCGGCAAGAGCTTCGAGTCGTGCATGGAACTAAAGGTGCACAGGCGGTTGCACATCGGGGAGCGGCCCTTCACCTGCTCCGAATGCGGAAAGAGCTTCAAGTCGTCCACGGATTTAAAGGTGCACAGACAGTTGCACACCGGGGAATGGCCCTACATCTGCAGCGACTGCGGCAAGGGCTTCACCCAGTACAGCGGCCTGCTGGATCACCAGCGCACCCACACCGGCGAGCGCCCCTACACCTGTGCCCAGTGCGGCAAGGGCTTCACCCACTCCAGCACCATGCAGGTGCACCAGCGCACCCACACCGGGGAGCGCCCCTTCATCTGCGCCCAGTGCGGCAAGGGCTTCACTCAGTCTCATCACCTGCAGAAGCACCAGCGCACCCACACTGGCGAGCGCCCCTACACCTGCGCCCAGTGTGGCAAGTGCTTCACCCACTCCAGCACCATGCAAGTGCACCAGCGCACGCACACCGGGGAGCGCCCCTTCATCTGCGCCCAGTGCGGCAAGGTCTTCACTCAGTCTCCTCACCTGCAGAAGCACCAGCTCACCCACACTGGCGAGCGCACCTACACCTGCGCCCAGTGTGGCAAGCGCTTCACCCACTCCAGCACCATGCAAGTGCACCAGCGCACGCACACCGGGGAGCGCCCCTTCATCTGCGCCCAGTGCGGCAAGGGCTTCACTCAGTCTCCTCACCTGCAGAAGCACCAGCTCACCCACACTGGCGAGCGCCCCTACACCTGCGCCCAGTGTGGCAAGAGCTTCACCCACTCCAGCACCATGCAGGTGCACCAGCGCACCCACACCGGGGAGCGCCCCTTCATCTGCGCCCAGTGCGGCAAGGGCTTCACTCAGTCTCCTCACCTGCAGAAGCACCAGCGCACCCACACTGGCGAGCGCCCCTAAACCTGCGCCCAGTGTGGCAAGAGCTTGACCCGTTCCTGCAACCTGCGGTCTCACCAGCGGGTGCATGCAGGTGACCGTCCCGTCCACAGCCCGGTGTGTGGAGAGCACTTTGCCATGCCCTCCCATGCCCTGTCTCACCAGCACGTGCACACCAGTGGCCCGCCCTACGACTGCCCGTACTGTGGTGAATCGTTTGACAGCTCGCGGGGGTTGCGGCCGCACCGGCGGGGCCATGTCGGCGAGCAGCTGCTCCCACTGTGACAAGAGAGCATGGGGGCTGCGGGATCACCAGCGGATACACACCGGAGAGAGACCCTTTGTGTGCGCTGAGTGTGGCAAGAGTTTCAACCGCATGTCCAGCCTGTGGCAGCACCGGCGTACCCACAGCGGTGAGCATCCCTTCCCCTGCCCATCCTGTGGTAAGCCTTGACCACCTGCTGGAGCACCGGCGAGTCCACACCGGCCAACGCCCCTTCACCTGCCCGCTCTGTGGCAAGGCCTTTGCCCACTCCTCCAGCTTGCCGGCACACCGCCACGTGGATAGATAGGCGCTGTTTAGGTAAACACAAAATGCTGGAAGGAATGGGTAACGTTTCTGGTCGAGACCGTCCTCAGTCTCGACCCGAAATGTCACCCAGTCCTTCTCTCCAGAGATGCTGCCTGTCCCACTGAGTTACTCCAGTGTTTTGTGTCCTTTTTGTAAACCAGCATCTGCAGTTCCTTGTTTTTAAACCATTCTGGTAACCATCTCTGCACCTTCCCCAAAGCCTCCATATCAGTCCTGTAATGGAGTGACCAGAACTGTATGCAATACTCCAAATGCTACCTGATCAATGTCCCTTAAAGCTGCACATATACATTCCTCTCTCCTTATCTCACATCCTTTTATCTCCTTATTTTCCCTCGCTTCTGTCACTTACTTCACTCATCTGCCGACCCCTCAGCTGTCAACATAGTGTCAGTTTGAAGAAGGGCCCTGACCCGAAATGTCACCTATCCATGTTCCCCACAGATGCTGCCTGACCCGCTGAGTTACTCCAGCACGTAGTGTTGGGATCACAGAGTGATACGGTGTGGAAACAGGCCCTTCGGCCCAACTGGCCCACACCGACGAACATGTCCCGGCTACACTAGTCCCACCTGCCTGCATTTGGTCCATATCCCTCCAAACTTGGCCCATCTATGTCTGTCTATAATTGTTTCTTAAATGTTGGGACAGTCCCAACCTCAACTACCTCTACCGGCAGCTTGTTCCATGCACCCACCACTCTCTGTTGAAAAGTTACCCCTCAGATTCTTGTTAAATCTTTTCCCCTTCACCTTGAACCCATGTCCTCTGGTCTTTGATTCCCCCACTCAGGGCAAGAGACTCTGTGCATCTAATTAAATTGTGTTCTATGCAAGATTCCAGCATCTGCTGTTTCTTGTGTCTCCCTCACCTGTATCCACCTATCACTTCTGAAGAAGGGTCTCAGCCTGAAACATCACCCATTCCTTCTCTCTACTGATGCTGCCCGTCTCGCTGAGTTACTCCAGCATTTTGTGTCCACCTATCACTTGCCAGGCTTTGTCTAGCCCCCAACTCTCTTTTCTGGCTTCCTCCCCCCACCCTCTCCAATCAGTCTGAAGAAGGGTCCTGACTCAAAACGTCGTCGGTCCATTCCCTCTAAAGCGGTGGAGGAACTCAGTGGGTCAGGCGGTATCTGTAGAGGGAAGGCAATCTAAGGCGACCACTCCCACCTCTTCTTTCCGACTTTCTCCACCCCCCACACCAAGCAGTCTGAAGAAGGGTCCTGACCTAGAATGTTGCCTGTCCATACTCTCCAGAGGTGCAAGTTACTCCAGGAGATTGGGTCTCTTTTTGTAAGCCAGCATCTGCTGTTCCTTGTATCTAGACTAGGCGTGCATTTCACCCTTCACTTGCGCCCAGTCCGTCAAGGCCTGTTGAATCTCCCTGCTGCCAACCATTTTAACTCCCCTTCCCAATCCCACACTGGTCTTTCTGTCCTGGGCCTCCTCCATTGCCAGAGTGAGGTGACACACAAATTAGAGGAACAGCACCTCATAGCTTACAGCCCAAATGACATGAACACAGAATTCTCCAATTTGAGGAGACTCTCCCCTCATCACTATAAAATCCTGGAGTCTGTCCCGACCCCAACTCTTTTTTCCAGCTTCATCCCCCCCCCCGACTCCATGAGTCCATAGAAAGGTCCAGACCCGACACGTCACCTGGCCATTCCCCTCCAAAGTGCCGGTAGAACTCAGCAGGTCAGCCATCCGTGGTGGGGACCGGATGGAGAAGTGTTCCTAATATAAGCCCTCCTTGGCCCTGTCGAGGAGCAGACAAGCAACAGTACCAGCATCTTCTCATTCATACTGTACCTAAGTGAAAATGCAAAAGTGAGCCAAGCTGCACACAGCCGACTGCTCACAGTACCAGCTGGCTGCCACTGGCCCAAACACTTAAAAGCATTTTAAAGTTTTTTTTAAAGAAAGTCTTGACACATTTGTGCCTTGCCTAACAAATAAAGCAAGTTTTTCCTGACCTGACTGTGTTCTTCGGAATTCTTCAGAATTCATGTTGTGTTCTCAATAATGAAAGAAAATGCCAACCTTTTCAGGAAATGATGATGATGGCGGGACTGACGTATGTTGAAAGAATGGGTCGACTGGGTTTGTATTCACTGGAATTCAGAAGGATGAGCGGGTATCTTATAGAATCGTATAAAATTAGTGAGAGATTGGACATGGTAGATGCAGGAAACATGTTCCCCATGTTGGGGCGCTCAGAACTGTTAAGGTCCATTTCTTAAAACAGTCAACTCACAATAAGTTAGTTCAACCAACACAAGCTTTACTAATCATTTAGCCGGCGAAAATGCCAGGGGATACAAAGTCAAGTATGCAACACATACTTAACCCTCCTGGGCCATCACTCTAATAAACAAAGATTGGCCTCCCATCTCCTGATCACCCAGCTCATCTACAGCACAGAATTACAAAGCTTCAGAACCCAAAACCCAAAGAAGTCAAATTAATCTTTACTTAATAAAATACCTTATGTTATAATTTGTATTATATAATAGGATATTATCAGAACCAGGTGCCACCGTTTAAGAATAACGGGTAGGTCGTATAGGACTGAGATGAGGAAAAACCTTTTCACCCAGAGAGTTGTGAATCTGTGGAATTCCCTGCTACAGAAGGCAGTGGAGGCCAATCCACTGGATGTTTTCAAGTTGTATTTGAGTTACCATACAGCCATACTAAGTAAAAAAGGAACAAGATTATCTGAATGGTGGCCGATTGCAATGAGACCTGGGTGTCATGGTACACCAGTCATTGAAAGTACGCATGCAGGTGCAGCAGGCAGTTAAGAAAGTGAATGGTATGTTAGCATTGATAGCAAAAGGATTTGAGTATAGGAGCAGGGAGGTTCTACTGCAGTTGTACAGGGTCTTGGTGAGACCACACCTGGAGTATTGCGTATAGTTTTGGTCTCCTAACCTGGGGAAATACATTCTTGCCATAGAGGGAGTACAGAGAAGGTTCACCAGACTGATTCCTGGGATGTCAGGACTTTCATATGAAGAAAGACTGGATAGACTCGCTTGTACTCGCTAGAATTTAGAAGATTGAGGGGGGACCTTATAGAAAGGTACAAAATTCTTAAGGGGTTGGACAGGCTAGATGCAGGAAGATTGTTCCCGATGTTGGGGAAGTCCAGAACAAGGGGTCACAGTTTAAGAATAAGGGGGACAACAACAGCCAGAGTGCTTGGCAAACATTGGCCGTTTGCTCACTGCATTGCATCAACTAAGGCATTATTTGTGTTTTTTCTTAATTCCTTTGGCATCTAAAAAGTTTCAGAAGTGATAAATTTGGCTGTATTTTTTTTAATCGCCCATGGTTCTCAAGTGGGTTTTTACATACATAAAGAAAACGCATCTGAAGAAAAATTTACAGCCAGATTTATCACTTCTGAGAATTTTTAGATACCAAAGGAATCAAGAAAAAACACAAATAATGCCTTACTTGATGAAATGCAGTGAGCAAACTGTATTACACTCGCTCCCGGGCGAATAAACTGTATTACACTCGCTCCCGGGCGGATAAGGATCGGCCTCCAGCTGTTGACACTCCCGCCCGTCACCCTGTGAATTGTCGCCGGCTATCGACCCCCCCCCCCCCTCTCCCAATTGGCCGGGCCGTCTGTCCGTCTCCCTCCTCCTCCAATGACCAACTCCCCCGCCCATTGGCCCTTCCATCCCTCAGTCTCCCATCCTCCTCCAATGCGCGCGTTCGGGACAACCCTCAGACACTACCCCCCTCCTCATTGGATGACCCGTCCGCCCCTCTCCCGTCTCCATCCAACCAGCAACGACAGGGGGCGGGACAACCTCCAACCCCCTCCTATTGGATGATCCGTCCGCCCATCAGTCAGTCCCCATCCAATCAGAACCTATGGGAGGCGGGATGTCCCTCTAACCCTCCGCCCATTGGCCGGGACCGCCGTCGGTCGCCGCGTCCTCGTCCAATCAGCGCGGATGGAGGCGGGACCTTGAGACAGTTGGTGCCCGGAGCCGCGGCCATCACCGACTCCCCCCCACCCCCCCACACAGCTGTGGACGCTCGCTCGGCCGTCCAACTGTTGACCGTCGCTCATGTCAACACCTCCCCCCCACCCACACTAACCCATCCCGCCTGTCGACCATCGCTCCCGGCTGGCGGCCAGACCACACTGTTGACGTCAATGGAGACTGACTGACTGGACTGCCAGTAGTCAA
Organism: Amblyraja radiata; assembly: GCF_010909765.2. Lineage (NCBI taxonomy): Eukaryota > Metazoa > Chordata > Chondrichthyes > Rajiformes > Rajidae > Amblyraja > Amblyraja radiata. The sequence continues at coordinate 52,776 of NW_022630712.1, read as the reverse complement.
GATTGGCCCGCCTCTGGCTTCACTCGCATTGACTCAATGGGAGACTGACTGACTGCCAGTAGTCAAGATGGCCGCCGGGATCCCACCAACTGTCGCCGCTCGCGCTCCCTCAGCACCGTTGCCGGCCCGTTATTTCCCGCCGTTTCCAGAAGGTTCTTCACCAACGTCGCTCGCTCGCTAGCGCAGCTTCGGGTCACTGGGAGTTCGATTCTCCACGACCGACCTTCACATTCCCGCTGGAAATGAGTTGAATAAACACAGGTGGGAAGTTTAAATCATCTTGAATGACAACAACGTGTAGTAGACAGACTACAGACAGACAGAGGTTGTTAGTTCATCACTAACTATCCGCAATAGGGAGGTTTCACGGCAGTCGGGTCACTGTTGCCACGCGACGCCAACTGGAGGACACGCCATGTACTGCAGGTTAGCGCTCACCGTGTGTTTTTTCTTGATTCCCTCGGAATCTAAAAAGTTTCAGAAGTGATCAATATGGCTGTAACATTTTAAAATCTGCCCCCCCCCCCTCTCTCTGGCTCTTCCCCCTCTCAGAGACGGATCTCCTCTCCCGCTCCTCACCTCTGAACATTAATAGCCCATTATTATCTGTCATTTGCACTACATCAGTTTATTTATTCATGTGTGTATTTACGTACATAATGGTATATGGACACACTGATCTGTTCTGTATTCATGCCAACTGTGTTCTGTTGAGCTGAAGCAAAGCAAGAATTTCATTGTCCTATCAGTAGCAATGTTACAAAATTTTGTGATTTAAAAAATCAAGTCTGCAACTTATCCCAACAGATAAAGCATAAAAAGAAGTTTAATTTGACAACTAATTCACTTTCATATCTCAAGTATTTAAAAAGTTATGGCCATTTTCATACTCGGAAATTAGCATCTTGTTCCCTATTGATTTTCTATGGACATAACAAAAAAGCTGTGATCGTGGATAGTCAAAAGCCCATAACCTTAAAAAATAAGAGAACTGAATGAAATTTTCAGTTATCATAGATTGAAGCATTCTGAAACAAATATAAAATAATCTTACTTGGATGACCTGAAATTAAAGCATATAATTAGTTAGTTACCTAATTGTAGCTAATTTCAGACTTCAATTACTAGATCTAAACATCTATCAATTTCTTAATAAAAGATTAACATTTTTAAATAACCTAGGTGTCCAAATAATATTCACAAATAATTCACAATAAAACATGAATTTTAAATCTCATTTACATTAATTTATAGGCCAAATGGAAGGAATTTAGTGTTCAATTGCTGTAAATTAAAGTCCATTTAAATCAGCTTTCCAGTGGGATCCTGTGAACGCGCTGGTTTAGAACGTTCACATTGCGGTAGATTTGTGCCTCAAATGCCCAGAAAAATACTGCGGGATATAATGGGCCCAAAATTAGCTGCTCGCAACATTAAACTTTGTATAAAGGGATCTTAAGAAGCCCTTTTTAATGTAAATATATACAGCCTACCTCCTGTTGTCTGCTGTATGAGATCCGGCCGGTTGCCGGCAGTCGGGGGTTTAGAGGTTAATTTTTAAACTACTATAACAATTAGCTAAAGCTCTTAAAACTAATAATAGCTCAAGCGATGGAATCTGCCAGCGAATTTTCGTTAATAATTAACTAGGCTGAACATCCTCGATTTGAACAGCCTAGAGAAAATCGCGTTTTAAACCCGCCCCCCTCTAAACGGCGCCAAAATCGCGCACACGGGCTGGGGCAGATTTTCAGCGACGCTTCAGGTACGCATTGCAACATACCTAGATACTATCAGGGACACAGGACAATAAACTCTCTTGAATCTCTTCCCCTCTCCCTCCTGTCTCTCCTCCTCTCCCCCCTCTCCTCCTCTCCCCCCTCTCCTCTCTCCATCCCCACACTCTCTATCTCTCTCACTCGCTGTCTCTCTCTCGCCCTCTCCCCCTATCGTCCTCTCTCGTTCTCTCTCTCTCTCCATCCTCTTTCCCTCTCTCTCTATCCCCTTCTCTCTCTCCATCTCCCTCCCCACCCTCTCTCTCTCCATCTCTCCCTCCAAACCCTCTCTCTCTCTCTATCCCCTTCTCTCTCTCCATCTCTCCCTCTCTTTATCCCCTTCTCTCTCCATCTCCCTCCCCACCTCTCTCTCTATCCCATTCTCTCTCTCCATCTCTCCCTCTCCCCCTCTCTCTCTATCCCCTTCTCTCTCTCCATCTCTCCCTCCCCACCCTCTCTCTCTAGCCCCTTCTCTTTCTCCATCTCTCCCTCCCCATCTCTCTATCCCCTTCTCTCTCCCTCCCCACCCTCTCTCTCTCTCCCTCCCCACCCCTCTCTCTCCATCCATCTCTCCCTCCCCACCCTCTCTCTCTCTTCATCCCCACCCGTTCCCTCGTTATCACCTCTCTCTCTATCTCTCCCTCCCCGCCCCTCTCTCTCTCTCCCCTCTCTCTCCATCTCCCTCCCCACCCTCTCTCTCTCCTCTCTCTCTCTCCATCTCCCTCCCCACCCTCTTTCTCTCCATCTCTCCCTCCCTACCCTCTCTCTATCCCATTATCTCTCTCCATCTCTCCTTCACCCCCACCCTTCCTCTCTCTCTCTCTTTATCCCCTCCCTTTCCCTCTCTCTATCCCCTTCTCCATCTATCCCTCCCCACCCTTTCTCTCTCTCTATCCCCTTCTCTCTCCATCTCTCCCTCCCTTTCCCTCTCTCTATCTATCTCTTTCGCTCTCCATCTCTCCCTCCCCACCCTCTTCCCCTACTCTCTCTCCATCTCTCGCTCCCCACCGTATCTCTCGTTACCCCCTTCTCTCTCCCTCCCCACCCTCTCTCCCTCCCCACCCTCTCTCTCTCCCCACCTGCTCTCTATCTCTCTCTGCGGGGCAACGGGGCCGGCGACGTCATTTCCGGGCGGATGCCCCTCTCTCCCCCTCCCTCTATAATCTTTCAGCGGGGCGGCCTCAGCCCGGAAATGACGCCTCTGCCGCGGCCCCAAGATGGAGCCGACCCGCACTGGACGGTGAGAGATAGGAGGGCGTGAGAAAGAGAGAGGGAGGGAGCGACAGAGGGAGGGAGAGGTAGAGAGTGGGAGAATGACTGATTCCTGGGATGTCAGGACTTTCATATGAAGAAAGACTGGATAGACTCGCTTGTACTCGCTAGAATTTAGAAGATTGAGGGGGGACCTTATAGAAAGGTACAAAATTCTTAAGGGGTTGGACAGGCTAGATGCAGGAAGATTGTTCCCGATGTTGGGGAAGTCCAGAACAAGGGGTCACAGTTTAAGAATAAGGGGGACAACAACAGCCAGAGTGCTTGGCGAACATTGGCCGTTTGCTCACTGCATTGCATCAACTAAGGCATTATTTGTGTTTTTTCTTAATTCCTTTGGCATCTAAAAAGTTTCAGAAGTGATAAATTTGGCTGTATTTTTTTAAATCGCCCATGGTTCTCAAGTGGGTTTTTACATACATAAAGAAAACGCATCTGAAGAAAAATTTACAGCCAGATTTATCACTTCTGAGAATTTTTAGATACCAAAGGAATCAAGAAAAAACACAAATAATGCCTTACTTGATGAAATGCAGTGAGCAAACTGTATTACACTCGCTCCCGGGCGAATAAACTGTATTACACTCGCTCCCGGGCGGATAAGGCTCGGCCTCCAGCTGTTGACACTCCCGCCCGTCACCCTCTCAATTGGCGACGGCTATCGACCCCCCCCCCCCTCTCCCAATTGGCCGGGCCGTCTGTCCGTCTCCCTCCTCCTCCAATGAGCAACGACAGGTGGCGGGACAACGACCAACTCCGCCGCCCATTGGCCCTTCCATCCCTCAGTCTCCCATCCTCCTCCAATGCGCGCGTTCGGGACAACCCTCAGACCCTACCCCCCTCCTCATTGGATGATTCGTCCGCCCCTCTCCCGGCTCGATCCAACCAGCAACAAGAGGGGGCGGGACAATCTCCAACCCCTGCCTATTGGATTACCCGTCCGCCCATCACTCAGTCCACATCCAATCAGAACCTATTGGAGGCGGGATGTCCCTCTAACCCTGCGCCCATTCGCCGGGACCGCTGTCGGTCGCCGCGCCCTCGTCCAATCAGCGCGGATGGGGGGCGGGACCTTGAGACAGTTGGTGCCCGGTGCCGCGGCCATCACCGACTCCCCCCCCCCCACACAGCTGTGGACGCTCGCTCGGCCGTCCAGCTGTTGACCGTCGCTCATTCACCCGCCCCCCCCCACCCACACTAACCCACCCCGACTGTCGACCATCGCTCCCGGGCGGGCGGCCAGACCACACTGTTGACGTCAACGGGAGACTGACTGACTGCCAGTAGTCAAGATGGCCGCCTATGGCTTCACTCGCATTGACGTCAACGGGAGACTGACTGACTGACTGCCAGTAGTCAAGATGGCCGCCGGGATCCCACCAACTGTCGCCGCTCGCGCTCCCTCAGCCGTTGCCGCCCGTTATTTCCCGCCGTTTCCAGAAGATTGTTCACCAACGGTCGCTCGCTCGCGCGCTCGGTCACTGGGAGTTCGCTTCTCCACGACCGACCTTCACATTCCCGCTGGAAATGAGTTGAATAAACACAGGTGGGAAGTTTAAATCATCTTGAATGACAACAACAACGTGTAGTAGACAGACAGACAGACAGACAGCGGTTGTTAGTTCATCACTAACTAACCGCAATAGGGAGGTTTCACGGCAGTCGGGTCACTGTTGCCACGCGACGCCAACTGGAGGACACGCCATGTACTGCAGGTGAGCGCTCACCGTGTGTTTTTTCTTGATTCCCTCGGAATCTAAAAAGTTTCAGAAGTGATAAATATGGCTGTAACATTTTAAAATCTCCCCCCCCCCCCCCTCTCCCCACCTCCCTCTCTGGCTCTTCCCCCTCTCAGAGACATGGATCTCCTCTCCCCCCCTCCCTCTCCTCACCTCTGAACATTAATAGCCCATTAACGAGCTAGCTCAGTGCTGGAGGGGAGAGTAGACTCTGGGATGGATGTACTTGAGAGGCGTATGAGGCACAAGGTGCAGGTCATCCTGAAAACCCCGGGCATCCCCTCCATTTAATTCTGGAGAGTCAAAAGAGCACTCGGAACAACAACCGGCTCCTCTCCCTGCCCTGTAGAACGGAACGGTTCAGGAGATCCTTCACCCCTGCAGCCATTAGATTTTATAATTCGGACCGCTAGGCTGTAGGGGGATGAATTTTGCAATTTTTAATTTTTAACTGTTAATTATTGGTCTTTTTAAGTATTTATTGCACTCAGGTAGTGTCCACATTGTATTCTATGTATTTTCTGTCTGCGTTCGTTTTGAATCTGTGGGTTTGTTGGTTGGGGGGCTTCTGGACATCTGAATTTCCCTGAGGGGATCAATAAAGTATTTATTATTATTATTATTATTATTATTATTATTATTATTATTATTATCTGTTATTTGCACTTTATCAGTTTATTTATTCATGTGTGTATTTACGTATATAATGGTATATGGACACACTGACCTGTTCTGTATTCATGCCTACTATGTTCTGTTGTGCTGAAGCAAAGCAAGAATTTCATTGTCCTGTCAGGGACACATGACAATAAACTCTCTTGAATCTCTCTCCCTCCCCACACTCTCTATCTCTCACTCGCTGTCTCTCCATCTCCCCCTATCGTTCTCTCTCTCTCCCCACACTCCCTCTCTCTCTCTCTCTCTTGTTTTCTCTCTCTCTCTCTCCCCACCCTCTTTCCCTCTCTCTCTATCCCCCTCACTCTCCATCTCTCCCTCCCCACCCTCTCTCTATCCACTTCCCTCTCTCCATCTCTCCCTCCCCACCCTCTCTCTCTCTCTAACACCTTCTCTCTCTCCATCTCGCTCCCCACCCTCTCTCTCTCTTTCCCCTTCTCTCTCTCCATCTCTCCCTCCCCACCCTATCTCTCTATCCCCTTATCTCTCTCCATCTCTCCATCCCCACCGTCGCTCTCTCTCTCTCTCTCTCTCTCTAACACCTTCTCTCTCTCCATCTCGCTCCCCATCCTCTCTCTCTCTATCCCCTTATCTCTCTCCATCACTCCCTCCCCGCCCTCTCTCTCTCTCTCTCTCTCTCTCTCTCTCTCTCTCTCTCTCTCTCTCTCTCTATCCCCTTCTCTCTCCATCTCTCTCTCGCCACCCTTCTCCTCTCTCTCTCTCCCCTTTCTCTCCATCTCTCCCTCCCTACCCTCTCTCTCTCTCTCTATCCCCTTCTCTCTCTCTCCATCTCTCCCTCCCCACCCTAACCCTCCCTCTCTCACCCCCCACCCTTCCTCTCTCTCTCTTTATCCCCTCTCCATCTCGCCCTCCCCTCTTTCCCTCTCTCTCCCTCTCTCTCCATCTCTCTCCCCCCCCCCTCTCTCTCTCTCTTCTCTATCCCCTCTCACCATCTCTCCCTCCTCCTTTCCTCTCTCCTTCTCTCTCCTCCATCTCCTCTCCCCTCTCCCCATCCCCTCGCTCTCTCCATCTCTCCCTCCCCACCCTCTTCCCCTATCCCCTTCGCTCTGTCCATCTCTCCCTCCCCACCCTCTCCCTCGTCCATCCCCTTCTCTCTCTCCATCTCTCCCTCCCACCCTCTCTCTCTCTAACCCCTTCTCTCCCTCCCCACCCCTCTCTCTCGTTATCCCCTTCTCTCTCTCCATCTCTCCCTCCCCACCCTCTCTCTTTATCCCCTTCTCTCTCTCCATCTCTCCCTCCCCACCCTCTCTCTCTATCCCCTTCTCTCTATCCCTCCCCACCCTCTCTCGTTATCTCCCTCTCTCTCTCTTTCTCTCCCGCTCTCTATCTCTCTCTGTGGGGCAACGGGGCCGGCGACGTAATTTCCGGGCTGATGCCCCTCTCTCCCCCCTCCCCCCTCCCTCTATAATCTTTCAGCGGGGCGGCCTCAGCCCGGAAATGACGCCTCTGCCGCGGCCCCAAGATGGAGCCGATCCGCACTGGACGGTGAGAGAGAGGGAGTGAGAAACAGAGAGAGAGGGGGAGAGAGAGCGAGGGAGAGAGAGAGAGAGAGGTGTTGCAGTTTAGGAAGTCAAACCAGGGAGTGATCTTCGCTGTGAATGGCAGGGGCGCTGGGGGAATAGACAATAGGTGCAGGAGTAGACCATTCGGCCCTTTGAGCCAGCACCGCCATTCAATGTGATAGAATCATGGCTGATCATCCAACTCAGGATCCTGTACCTGCCTTCTCCCCATATCCCCTGATCCATTTCAACACAAGGGCCACATCTAACTCCCTCTTAAATATAGCCAATGAACTGTGGCCTCAACTACCTTCTGTGGCAGAGAATTCCACACATTCACCACTCTCTGTGTGAAAAAATGTTTTTCTCATCTCGGTCCTAAACCATTTCCCCCTTATCCTTAACTGTGTGTGGCCCCATGTTCTGTATTTCCCCAACATCGGGAACAATCTTCCTGCATCTAGCCTGTCCAACCCCTTATGAATTGTGCAAATTTCTATAAGGTCCCCCCAATCTTCTAAATTCTAGCGAGTACAAGCCAAGTCTACCCAGTCTTTCTTCATATGAAAGTCCTGACATCCCAGGAATCAGTCTGGTGAACCTTCTCTGTACTCTTATATGCTTTAATTTCAGGTCATCCAAGTAAGATTGATTCATATTTGTTTCAGAATGCTTCAATCTATAATAACTGAAAATGTCCATCAGTTCTCTTAATATTTCAGAAAGTTATGGGCTTTTGACTGTCCTCAATCACAGCTTTTGTATTAAGTCAATGGAAAAGCAATAGAAACATAGAACATAGAAATTAGGTGCAGGAGTAGGCCATTCGGCCCTTCGAGCCTGCACCGCCATTCAATATGATCATGGCTGATCATCCAACTCAGTATCCCGTACCTGCCTTCTCTCCATACCCTCTGATCCCCTTAGCCACAAGGGCCACATCTAACTCCCTTTTAAATATAGCCAATGAACTGGCCTCGACTACCCTCTGTGGCAGAGAGTTCCAGAGATTCACCACTCTCTGTGTGAAAAAAGTTCTTCTCATCTCGGTTTTAAAGGATTTCCCCCTTATCATTAAGCTGTGACCCCTTGTCCTGGACTTCCCCAACATCGGGAGCAATCTTCCTGCATCTAGCCTGTCCAACCCCTTAAGAATTTTGTAAGTTTCTATAAGATCCCCTCTCAATCTCCTAAATTCTAGAGAGTATAAACCAAGTCTATCCAGTCTTTCTTCATAAGACAGTCCTGACATCCCAGGAATCAGTCTGGTGAACCTTCTCTGCACTCCCTCTCTGGCAATAATGTCCTTCCTCAGATTTGGAGACCAAAACTGTACGCAATACTCGAGGTGTGGTCTCACCAAGACCCTGTACAACTGCAGTAGAACCTCCCTGCTCCTATACTCAAATCCTTTTGCTATGAAAGCTAACATACCATTCGCTTTCTTCACTGCCTGCTGCACCTGCATGCCCACTTTCAATGACTGGTGTACCATGACACCCAGGTCTCGCTGCATCTCCCCTTTTCCTAGTCGGCCACCATTTAGATAATAGGGAACAAAATGCTATGAAAATGGCCATAACCTTTTTAATATGAAAGTGAATTAGGTGTCAAATTAAACTTCTTTTTATGCTTTATCTGATGGGATAAATTGCAGACTTGATTTTTTAAATCTCAAAATTTTGTAACATTGCTATTCAATCTATAATAACTGAAAGTTTCTTTCAGTTCTCTTAATTTTTAAGAAAGTTATGGGCTTGATCACAGCTTTTGTGTTAAGTCAATGGAAAAGCAATAGGGAACAAGATGCTATGCAAATGGCCATAACCTTTTTAATAGGGGGGTTGCATGTAAGGTCACTGGGTCACAGGGTTTGACGCACGGAGCTGCTCAATCCATCTGGAGGACATCCGTAACTTCCAGAATATGTTATTAATGCAAGAAACGCGTACTTTCCTACTTGTTAAAAAACGTCAAAATGGTGAATGTTTGCGTTGAAAAAAATTGTGGAAGTCAGGGTAAGTGTGAGAGACATGTACCCAACTTCAGAATTCCAAAAGTGAAGCGAAATGAAGGTAAAGAAAAGCGAGAACTGAAGGGATTACAGCAGCTAAAGTACTTGGTAAACATTGAAAATATTGGGAATTATTGCGTTTGCTCACTGCATTTCATCAAGTAAGGCATTATTTGTGTTTTTTCTTGATTCCTTTGGTATCTAAAAAGTCTCAGAAGTGATAAATCTGGCTGTAAATTTTTCTTCAGATGCGTTTTCATTTTGTACGTAAAAACCCACTTGGGAGCCATGGGCGATTTAAAAAAATTACAGCCAGATTTATCACTTCTGAAACTTTTTAGATGACAAAGGAATCAAGAAAAAACACAAATAATGCCTTTGTTGATGAAATGCAGTGAGCAAACAGCCAATGTTCGCCAAGCACTATGTCTGTTGTTGTCCCTTCAGCTCTCTTTTCTATTCACCGTCATTTTCCTCACTTTTGGAATTCTGAAGTTGGCTAAATGTCTCACACGCTTATCCCAATTTCCATAATTATTTACAGCGCAAAAATGGACAATTTCAGCGGTGGGGTTTTAACGGGCCCGCTACGCTGGAAACAATGGTAAGTGCCTACCTGCAGTTCATCGCGTGTAATCCATTTGGAGTAGCCTTGCAACAGTACGAGTCATGGGTCGTGACCCGACTGCCGTGAAACCTCCCTACAGATTGAAGCATTCTGAAATAAATATGAAACAATCTTACTTGGATGACCTGAAATTAAAGCATATAATTAGTTAGTTACCCAACTGTAGCTAATTACAAAATTCAATTACTAGATCTAAACATCTATCCATTTAAGAAAAGATTTAACATTTTAAAATCTTTCCCCATCACTCTCCCCACTTTCTCCACCCTATCGTTCTCTCTCTTTCTCCTCCTCTCTTTCTCTCTCTTTCTCCCCCTCTCTTTCTCTCTCCCTCCCTCCATCTCTTTCTCCCCTCCTTCTCTCCCTCTCCATCTCTCCCTCCCTCTCTCCCTCCATCTTTCTCTCTCTCCCTCCATCTTTCTCTCTCTCCCTCCATCTTTCTCTCTCTCCCTCCATCTTTCTCTCTCTCCCTCCATCTCTCTCTCTCCCTCTCTCCCTCTCTCTCTCTCTCTCTCTCTCTCTCTCTCTCTCTCTCTCTCCCTCTCTCCCTCCATCTCTCTCTTTCTCACTCCCTCTCTCTCACCGTCCAGTGCGGGTTGGCTCCATCTTGGGGCCGTGGCAGATGCGTCATTTCCGGGCTGAGGCCGTCCTGCCCATTGCCCCACAGGGTGCGCCGCGGCCTCTGCCTGGAGATGGAGCTGACCCGCACTGGACGGTGAGAGAGAGGGAGTGAGAGAGAGATGGAGGCAGAGAGAGAAGGAGAGAGGGAGAGAAAGAGAGAGAGAGAGAGGGGGGGAGAGGGGGAGATAGAGAGAGAGAGGGAGAAAGACTGATGTTGAGGGAGGGGAGGTTCTACTGCATAAGATTTGAGTATAGGAGTAAGGAGGTTCTACTGCAGTTGTACAGTAGCAATGTTACAACATTTTGAGATTTAAAAAATCAAGTCTGCAATTTATCCCATCAGATAAAGCATAAAAAGTTTAATTTGACACCTAATTCACTTTCATATCTCATGTATTAAAAAAGTTATGGCCATTTTCATACTCGGAAATTAGCATCTTGTTCCCTATTGCTTTTCTATGGACATAACAAAAAAGCTGTGATCGTGGACAGTCAAAAGCCCATAACTTTCTTAAAAATTAAGAGAACAGAATGAAATTTACAGTTATCATAGATTGAAGCATTCTGAAACAAATATAAAATAATCTTACTTGGATGACCTGAAATTAAAGCATATAATTAGTTAGTTATCCAATGGTAGCTAATTCCAAACTTCAATTACTAGATCTAAACATCTATCAATTTCTTAAGAAAAGATTAACATTTGTAAACAGCCTAAGTGTCCAAATAATATTCACAAAGAATTCACAATAAAACATGATTTTTAAATCTCATTTACATTAATTTATAGGCCAAATGGAAGGAATTTAGTGTTCAATTGCTGTAAATTAATGGCATTTAAATCAGCTTGTGAGTGGGTTCCTGTGGAACGCGCTGGTTTAGAATGTTCACATTGCGGTAGATTTGTACCCCAAATGCCCAGAAAAATATTGCGGGATATAATGCCCCCCCCCCCCAATTAGCTACTCGCAACATAAAAGTTTGTATAAAGGGATCTTAATAAGTCCTTTTTAATGTAAAAATAAACAGCCTACCTTCCGTTGTCCCCTGTATGAGATCCGGCCCATTGTCGGCGGTCGCCGGTTTAGAGGTTAATTTTTAACCTACTATAACAAGTAAATAAACCCCTTAAAAGTAAAAATAGCTCAAGCGACGGAATCTTCCAGCGATTTTTCGTAAATAATTAACTAGGCTGAACAACCTCGATTTGAACAGCCTAGGGAAAATCGCGTTTTAAACCCGCCCCCCTCTAAATGGCACCAAAATCGCGCACACGGGCTGGGACAGATTTTCAGCGACGCTTCAGATACGTTTTACAATATACCTATGTACTTGGTGAGTTCACACCTGGAGTATTGCGTACAGTTTTGGTCTCCTAATCTGAGGAAAGACGTACTTGCCATAGAGGGAGTGCAGAGAAGGTTCACCAGACTGATTCCTGGGATGTCAGGACTTTCATATGAAGGAAGACTGGATAGACTCGGCTTGTACTCGCTAGAATTTAGAAGATTACCTTATAACCATATAACAATTACAGCACGGAAACAGGCCATCTCCGCCCTACAAGTCCGTGCCAAACAATTATTTTCCCCTAGTCCCATCTGCCTGCACGCAGACCATATTCCTCCATTCCTTTCTCATCCACATACCTATCTAATTTATTTTTAAATGATAACATCAAACCTGCCTCCACCACTTCCACTGGAAGCTCATTCCACACAGCTAACACTCTCTGAGTATAGAAGTTCCCCCTCAGGTTACCCCTAAACTTCTGTCCCTTAATTCTCAATTCATGTCCTCTTGTATGAAACTTCCCTACTCTCAATGGGAAAAGCTTGTCCACGTCAACTCTGTCTATCCCTCTCATCATTTTAAAGACCTCTATCAAGTCCCCTCTTAACCTTCTGCGCTCCAGAGAATAAAAACCTAACTTATTCAACCTTTCTCTGTAACTTAGTTGCTGAAACCCAGGCAACATTTAGGTAAATCTCCTCTGTACTCTCTCTATATTGTTGACATCCTTCCTATAATTGGGCGACCAAGATTGAGGGGAGTCTTATAGAAACGGACAAAATTCTTAAGGGGTTGGACAGGCTAGATGCAGGAAGATTGTTCCCAATGTTGAGGAGGTCTAGAGCAAGGGATCACAGTTTAAGGATAGGGGGGAAATCTTTTAGGACCGAGATGAGAAAATCATTTTTTTACACAGAGAATGGTGAATCTGTGGAATTCTCTGCCACAGAAGATAGTTGAGGCCACAGTTCATTGGGTATATTTAAAAGGGAGTTAGATGTGGCCCTTGTGGCTAAAGGGATCAGCGGGTATGGAGAGAAGGCAGGTACAGGATACTGAGTTGGATGATCAGCCATGATCATATTGAATGGCGGTGCAGGCTCGAAGGGTTGAATGGCCTACTCCTACGCCTATTTTCTAATTTTCTATGAAAGAGAGAGAGAGAGATAGAGGGAGAGAGAGAAAGAGAGGGGGAGCAAGAGAGAGAATGATAGGGGGAGAGTGAGGGAGAGAGATTTAAAAATGTTAATATTTTCTTAAGAAATGGATAGATGTTTAGATCTAGTAATTGAATTTTGTAATTAGCTACAGTTAGGTAACTAACTAATTATATACTTTAATTTCAGGTCATCCAAGTAAGATTGTTTCATATTTGTTTCAGAATGTTTCAATCTATAATAACTGAAAATTTCATTCCGTTCACTTAATGTTTAATAAAGTTATGGACTTTTGACTGTCCTCGATCACAGCTTTTGTGTTAAGTCAATGGAAAAGCAACAGGGAACAAGATGCTAATTTCCGAGTATGAAAATGGCCATAACTTTTTTAATATGAAAGTGAATTAGGTGTCAAATTAAACTTATTTATATGCTTTATCTGTTGGGATAAATGGCAGACTTGATTTTTAAAATTTTGTAACATTGCTACATAATACCATCAGTTTTAATTTATTATTTGAGAGGGAGGCGCTTGGCTTTTCCACTTGTGAGGCCCCTCCCAATCCCCAATGTTTATTAAATAATTATAGGCCGAATGGGAAATATTTCTTAAAAAATTGTTCCTTATTGACAATTATATTGCAAAATCTGAATCAAACCTGCTTCCAAAAACCGTTTTCAAAGCAAGCATGCTTTTTCCTATCCAGATCCATGGGAGTCCAGAACCAGGGCCCCCAGTTTAGGAATAAGGGGTAAGCCATTTAGGACTGAGATGGGGGAAAACCTTTTTCACCCTGTGAGTTGTGAATCTGTGGAATTGTCTGCCACAGAAGGCAGTAGAGGCCAATTCACTGGATGTTTTCAAGAGAGTTAGATTTAGCTCTTAGGTCTGACGGAAACAAGGGATATGGGGGGAAAGCTGCTGGACGAGGTAGTTGAGGCTGGGACTATCCCAATGTTTAAGAAACAGTTAAACAGGGGTGCATGGATCGGACAAGTTTGGAGGGATATGGGCCAAATGCAGGCAGGTGGGACTAATGTGGCTGGTACATGTTGGTTGGTGTGGTCACGTTGGGTCGAAGGGCCTGTTTCCACACTGTATCACTCTGTGACTCTAACACCAATTGCTACAGTAACTCGGTGGATCAGATCTGTGGAGAACATGGATAGGTGACGTTTCGGGTCGGGACCCTTCTTCAGACTGACAACATGTTAACAGATGAGGGGGTGATTGGCAGATGAGTAGAGCATTTGGAGTATTGCATACAGTTCTGGTCACTCCATTACAGGACTGATGTGGAGGCTTTGGGGAAGGTGCAGAGATGGTTTAAAAACAAGGAACTGCTGACATTGGTTTACGAAAAGGACACAAATGCTGGAGTAACTCAGCGGAACAGGCAGCATCTCTGGAGAGAAGGAATGGGTGAAGTTTCGAGTCGAGACTGAAGAAGGGTGTGCCAGCAGGCCGGAGGGGTGTGCAAGGAACATGCCACAGTGTGGGCAGGTGAAGGGGCACTGGCTGGTGTGGACTCACCAGTGCTCCAGCAGGTGGTCAAGGTGGGTGAAGCCACAGGCTGGACATGCGGGTGAAACGCTTGCCACACTCAGTGCACACAAAGGGTCTGCGGTGTATATCAGCTGGTGCTCTCGCAGCCCCCATGCGCTCTCGCCGCAGTGGGAGCAGCCGCTCACCCGTGTGGGCCAGCATGTTGGAGCAACTCATCCCCTCCCCATCCTTCCGCCACCCCCACTCCACTCCACTTGACCCCCACCCTCCCCACACCCACTTTCCCTCTCGTCAGGCACACGTTAGTAATGTTCTGTTTGCCAACTTGTTCCCCTCCTGTAGGGTTTAGGAGCCATTGCTGTGGACAGAGAGACGGGGACGTGAGCGGCCATTGAGGGTGAGCCCCCCATCTGCTCGGTGTGCGGGCTGCGCTTCGAGGGGCTGAGCTTCGATAGAGGACCACATGGCGGGGCACAACAAGGAGAAGCGTTATGAGTGCGACGTGTGTGGCAAGGCCTGGCAGTACCCGTGCGAGCTGGAGATCCACCGGCGGGTGCACACGGGGGAACATCCCTTTGACTGCTCGGACTGCGGCAAGAGCTTCAAGACGGCGAATGTCCTGGAGACCCACCGGCTGTTGCACACGGGCGAGAAGTCCTATGACTCCTCCACCTACGGCAAGAGCTTTACCCGGGTGTCGGGGCTGCGGGTGCACCGGCGGGTGCACAGCAGTGAGCTGTCCTTCACCTGCTCCGACAGTGGCAAAGGCTTCAAGTCGTCCACGAACCTGAAGGTGCACAGACGCCTGACCACCGGGGAGCGGCCCTACACCTGCACCCAATGCGGCAAGGGCTTCACCAGACCCTGCATCCTGCTGAAGCACCAGCGTATCCACACCGGCGAGCGCCCCTACACCTGCGCCCAGTGCAGCAAGGGCTTCACCAACTCTAGTCACCTGCTGGAGCACCAGCGCACCCACACCGGCGAGCGCCCCTACACCTGCGCCCAATGCGGCAACGGCTTCAGCCAATACAGCTATCTGCAGACGCACCAACGCACCCACACCGGCGAGCGCCCCTACATCTGCGCCCAGTGCAGCAAGGGCTTCACCCAGTCTGGTCACCTGCTGGAGCATCAGCGCATGCACACCGGCGAGCGCCCCTACACCTGCACCCAATGCGGCAAGGGCTTCACCCAGTCTAGTCACCTGCTGGTGCACGAACGCACCCACACCGGCGAGCGCCCCTACACCTGCGCCCAGTGCGGCAAGGGCTTCACCAGACCCTGCATCCTGCTGAAGCACCAGCGCATCCACACCGGCGAGCGCCCCTACACCTGCGCCCAGTGCAGCAAGGGCTTCACCAACTCTAGTCACCTGCTGGAGCACCAGCGCACCCACACCGGCGAGCGCCCCTACACCTGCACCCAGTGCGGCAAGGGCTTCACCCAGTCTAGTCACCTGCAGAAGCACAAGCGCACCCACACCGGCGAGCGCCCCTACACCTGCGGCCAGTGCAGCAAGGGCTTCACCAACTCTAGTCACCTGCTGGAGCACCAGCGCACCCACACCGGCGAGCGCCCCTACACCTGCACCCAGTGCGGCAAGGGCTTCACCCAGTCTAGTCACCTGCAGAAGCACAAGCGCACCCACACCGGCGAGCGCCCCTACAGCTGCGCCCAGAGCGGCAAGGGCATCATCAGCTCCAGCAGCCTGCTGATGCACAAGCGCGTGCACACCCGAGTGCGCCCCTACACCTGCGCCCAGTGCGGCAAGAGCTTCACCCGTTCCTCCAACCTGCTGTCCCACGAGCGGATTCACGCCGACGACCATCCCGTCCCCAGCCTGGTGTGTGGAGAACACTTTGCCACAGCCTCCCACGCCCTGTCTCACCAGCACGTGCACACCAGTGGCCAGCCCTACGACTGCCCGTACTGTGGTGAGTCGTTTGACAGCTCGCGGGGGTTGCGGCAGCACCGGCGGGCCCACGTCGGCGAGCAGCTGGTCCCACTGTGACAAGAGAGCATGAGGGCGGCGGGAGCACCAACGGATACACACCAGAGAGAGACCCTTTGTGTGCGCTGAGTGTGGCTAGGGTTTCACCCGCATGTTCAGTCTGTGACAACACCGGAGTACCCACAGCGGTGAGCGTCCCTTCCCCTGCCCGTCCTGTGATAGGGGCTTCACTTGCCTTGCCACCTGCTGGAGCACCGGCGAGTCCACACCGGCCAGCGCCCCTTCACCTGCCCGCTCTGTGGCAAGGCCTTTGCCCGCTCCTCCAGCCTCCTGGCACACCGCCACGTGGATAGATAGGCGCTGTTTAGGTAAACACAAAATGCTGGAAGGAATGGGTAACGTTTCTGGTCGAGACCATCCTCAGTCTCGACCCGAAATGTCACCCATTTCTTCTGTCCAGAGATGCTGCCTGTCCCGCTGAGTTACTCCAGCATTTTGTGTCCTTTTTTGTAAATCAGCATCTGCAGTTCCTTGTTTTTAAACCATTCTGGTTAACCATCTCTGCACCTTCTCCCAAAGCCTCCACATCAGTCCTGTAATGGAGTGACCAGAACTGTATGCAATACTCCAAATGCTACCCGACCAATGTCCCTTAAAGCTGGTCATATATATTCCTCTCTCCTTATCTCACATCCTTTAATCTCCTTATTTTCCCTCGCCTCTGTCACTTACTTCACTCATCTGCCGATCATCCCCTCATCTGTCAACATAGTGTCAGTCTGAAGAAGGGACCCGACCCGAAATGTCACCTATCTATGTTCTCCACAGATGCTGCCTGACCCGCTGAGTTACTCCAGCACTCTTTGACTAAGTTCCTGTAGTTTGGGGGTTTGTAACTAAAGTTTGTCCTCGATATAACCACAGCATGAGAAGTATTGTGTTAGTGTTAGTTAGTGCTTTGAATGGGTATACTCTGTGATTGATGTGTTAGACGTCATTGCTCCAACTGTGCATAAACATGTAACTACGTTTCCAAAATACTAACAAAAGATGCTGTGTGCTTTGTTCATTAGAGTGATGGCCCAGGAGGGTTAAGTATGTGTTGCATACTGGACTTTGTATTCCCTGGCACTCTCGTCGGCTAAATGATCAGTAAAGCTTGTGTTGGTTGATCTAACTTATTGTGAGTTGTCTGTTTTAAGAAATTTATCTTAACAGTTCTGGACTCCCCCAACATGGGGAACATGTTTCCTGCATCTACTCTGTCCAATCCCTCACTAATTTTATACGATTCTATAAGAACCCGGTCATCCTTCTGAATTCCAGTGAATACAAACCCAGTCGACCCATTCTTTCAACATATGTCAGTCCCGCCAATGAACGTGGTGAACCTACGCTGGGCTCCCTCAATAGCAAGAATACCCTTCCTCAAATTAGGAGACCAAAACTGCACACAATTCTCCAGGTGTGGTGTCACTAGGGCTCTGTACAACTGCAGTAGGTCCTCCTTGCACCTAAGCTCAACTCTTCGCCCTATTAAGGCCAACATGCCATTAGTTTTCTTCATTGCCTGCTGTACCTGCATGCTTACTTTCAGTGACTGATGTACCAGGACACACAGATCTCGTTGTACTTCCCATTTTCCTAACCTGACACTATTCATATATTACAGAGTGCTGGAGTAACACCTTACACTTCCTTATCTCTGTGTCTCACTCTCCTGTGACTCTGAGTCTGAAGAAGGTTCCTTCACTCCAGAGATGCTGCCTGTCCCGCTGAGTTACTCCAGCATTTTGTGTCTGTCTATGGAGAACATGGAGAGGGGTCAGGGTGGGGGGTGGGGGGGTGAGAGGGTGAGATGGCTGTAGTGTGGGTGGGGAAGAGCAGGGGTCACATAGTTCGAGGGGGATGGGGAAGACTCAGTGGAACAGCCACTGGGGTTAACAAGGCTGGGAAGACTGGCACTAGGAACCAGCGCAGTCAAACCCAGGAGAGTGTGAGTTAGCAGCGTGGAGGCTTCAGGCCCAGTGCAGAGTCCGGGCTCCAGGTAAGGCGATGGCTGTGGGCTGCTGGAGGGAGGTGGAGTGGCGAGGGTTGGCGGACCCGCTCTGGCCCCACACACACACGCTCTGGATCCCGGGTGGAGGCGGGAGAGCGGGTCAAGCACACGGTGTTAATGCTTTAAATTCATGGGTCCCGGGAGCGATTGTAATATAGTTGTGTGCGGCCCGGGAGCGAGTGGAATACAGTTGTGGGGCCCCGGAGCGAGTTTAATACAGTTGTGGGGCCCGGGAGCGAGTGTAATACAGGGTGGGACCGGAGAGCAAGTCCAAGTGGACGAGGAGTTTGTGAAGTGTCTGTCTGTCTGCCTCATGGATTCCCAGAGCAGCTTGTACAGGAGCTGACCAGGGAGAAGGCAAGTCTGGTTGTTCAGTGTCGTGCAATGAACCTGCTTAGATAAAGGCAACTGGAGGTGAAGGAGCCATTAGTGACCAAATAAATGGCCATTCATTTACAGGAATCAAACACAAAATTCCTTCCATTTGGCCCATAAATCCACAACAATGAGATTTAAAAATCATGCTATATTGTGAATTCTTGTGTGAATGTTATTTGAACACTTAGGCTATTTAAAAATGTTAAATCCTTTCTTAAGAAATGGATAGATTCATAGCAAAAATATTTGAGTATAGGAGCAGCGAGGTTCTACTGCAGTTGTACAGGGTCTTGGTGAGACCACACCTGGAGTATTGCGTACAGTTTTGGTCTCCTAATCTGAGGAAAGACATTCTTGCCATCGAGGGAGTACAGAGAAGGTTCACCAGACTGATTCCTGGGGTGGCAGAACTTTCATATGAAGAAAGACTGGATAGACTTGGCTTGTACTCGCTAGAAATTAGAAGATTGAGGGGGGATCTTATAGAAATTTACAAAATTCTTAAGGGGTTGGACAGGCTAGATGCAGGAAGATTATTCCCGATGATGGGGAAGTCCAGAACAAGGGGCCACACACACAGTTTAAGGATAAGGGGGAAGTCGAGATGAGAAAAACATTTTTTTCACACATGCAGAAACTGGTGAATCTGTGGAATTCTCTACCACAGAAGATAGTTGAGGCCACACAGTTCATTGGCTATATTTAAGAGGGAGTTAGATGTGGCCCTTGTGGCTAAAGGGATCAGGGGGTATGGAGTGAAGGCAGATACAGGATACTGAGTTGGATGATCAGCCGTGATCATATTGAATGGTGAATGGTCCAGGCTCGAAGGGCCGAATGGCCTCTACTCCTGCACCTATTGTCTATGCAACGTTTCTGGGCCGAGACCCTCCTTCAGACTCCACCAGACAGACTGCACCCGCTGAGTTTCTCCAGCATTGTTTGTCTACTTTCCATTTTCCAGCATCTGCTGCACACAGTTCCTTCTAAAACACACATCACGGCCCCAGGGCCCCGTTGCCCCGCAAGCTGCGGGGCGGCCTAACTCAGCCCGGATATGACGTCGCCAGCCAGTCCCAGCCCCGTTTCCCCGCAGACAGAGAGAGAGACAGGGGGGAGGGGGGCATCGGCCCGGATATGACGTCGACCGCCCCGCAGGCTGCCAGGTCGAGCTGCGGGGCGGCCTCAGCCCGGAAATAACGTGTCACAGCGGCCCAAGATGGAGGCGACCTGCACTGGACGGTGAGAGAGAGGGAGTGAGAAAGAGAGAGAGGTAGGGGAATAGAGAAAGAGGAGAGAGAGAGAGAATGAGAGAGGGAGGGAGGGAGAGAGAGATGGAGGGGGAGAGGGAGAGATGGAGGGAGGGAGAGAGAGAGAGAGGGAGAAATACATACTTGTATTTATATTGATGCATTTCAAATATGTTTTATACTTTGGCAATATAACAATGTTTTATATCATGCCAATAAAGTTTTAAAATTGAAAATTGAATTGAAATTGATAGATGGAGAAAGAGGGGGGAGGGAGGGAGGGAGGGAGAGATGGAGGGCGAGAGAGAGATGGAGGGCGAGAGAGAGGGAGAGAGTGAGGGGAAGAGAGAGAGAGATGGAGAGGGAGAGAGAGAGATAGAGGGGGGAGAGAGAGAGGGAGGGAGTGAGAGGGAGAGAGAGAGAGAGAGAGTGAGAGGGAGATAGAGAGATAGAGGGAGGGAGAGAGAGAAAAAGAGAGGGGGAGAAAGGGAGAGAAGGAGCGAGTGAGAAAGAGAGGGGGAGAGAGAGAGAGAGGGAGGGAGTGAGAAAGAGAAGGGGAGAAAGAGTGAGAGAGAGGGAGGGAGAGAGATAGAGGGGGAGAGAAAGAGAGAGAAAAAGAGAGGGGGAGAAAGAGAGTGAGAGGGAGGGGGTGAGAAAGAGAGAGAGATAGAGGGCGGGAGAGAGAGGAAGAGAGGGGGAGAAAGAGAGAATGATAGGGGGAGAAAGAGGGGGAGAGTGAGGGAGAGAGATTTAAATATGTTAATATTTTCTTAAGAAATGGATAGATGTTTAGATCTAGTAATTGAATTTTGTAATTAGCTACGGTCGGGTAACTAACTAATTATATGCTTTAATTTCAAGTCATCCAAGTAAGATTGTTTGTCCTGGAGACCCACCGGCGGTTGCACACGGGCGAGAAGCCCTATGGCTGCTCCACCTGCGGCAAGAGCTTTGCCTTGTTGTCTGGGCTGCGGGTCCACCGGCGGGTGCACAGCAGTGAGCGACCCTTCACCTGCTCCGACTGCAGCAAAGGCTTCAAGTCGTCCATGGACCTGAAGGTGCACAGGCGCGTGCACACCGGGGAGCGGCCCTTCACCTGCAGCGACTGCGGCAAAAGCTTCACCCAGTCCAGCACCCTGCTGCTGCACCAGCGCACCCACACCGGCGAGCGCCCCTACACTTGCGCCCAGTGCGGCAAGGGCTTCACCCGCTCTGACTACCTGCTGATGCACCAGCGCACCCATACCCGCGTGCGCCCCTACACCTGTGCCCAGTGTGGCAAGGGCTTCACCCAATACGGCAATCTGCAGACGCACCAGCGCACCCACACTGGGGAGCGGCCCTACACCTGTGCCCAGTGTGGCAAGGGCTTCACCCGCTCCTCCAACCTGCTGATGCTCAAGCACACCCACACCGGCGAGCGCCCCTACACCTGCGCCCAGTGCGGCAAGGGCTTCACCCACTCCAGCAGGCTGCTGGAGCACCAGCGCACCCACACTGGGGAGCGCCCCTACACCTGTGCCCAGTGCGGCAAGGGCTTCATCAGCTCCAGCAGCCTGCAGGTGCACCAGCGCCCCTACACCTGCGCCCAGTGTGGCAAGGGCTTCACCCACTTGACCCGGCTGCTGTCCAACCAGCGGGTTCACGCCGGCGACCGTCCTGTCCCCAGCCCGGTGTGTGGAGAGCGCTTTTGCCACGGCCTCCCACGCCCTGTCTCACCAGCATGTGCTCACCAGTGGCCCACCCTACGACTGCCCGTACTGTGGTGAGTCGTTTGACAGCTCGCGGGGGTTGCGGCATCACCGGCGGGCCCACGTCGGCGAGCAGCTGCTCCCACTGTGACAAGAGAGCATGAGCGCAGCGGGAGCACCAGCGGATACACACCGGAGAGCGACCCTTTGTGTGCGCTGAGTGTAGCAAGGGTTTCACCTGCATGCCCAGCCTGTGGCAGGACCGGCGTACCCACAGCGGTGAGCGTGTTTTCCCCTGCCCGTCCAGTGATAAGGGCTTCACCCGCCTTGACCACCTGCTGGAGCACTGGCCAGTCCACACCGTCCAGTTCCCTCACCTCTGTCACTTCACTCGTCTGCAAATCACCCCCTCATCTGTCAACATAGTGTCAGTCTGAAGAAGGGTCCCGACCCGAAATATCACCTATCTATGTTCTCCACAGATGCTGCCTGACCCGCTGAGTTACTCCAGCACCCTTTGACAAGGTTCCTGTTGTTTGGGGGTTTGTAATTAAAGTTTGTCCTCGATATAACCATAGCATGAGAAATATTGTGTTAATGACAAGAATGCTTTAAATGTGATTGATGTGTTAGACGTCATTGCTCCAACTGTGTTTAAACATGTGACTATGTTTCCAAAATACTAACAAAAGACACTGTGTGCCTTTGTTCATTAGAGTGATGGCCCAGGAGGGTTAAGTATGTGTTGCATACTTGACTTTGTATCCCCTGGCACTCTCGACTAAATGATCAGTAAAGCTTGTGTTGGTTGATCTAACTTATTGTGAGTTGTCTGTTTTAAGAAATGTACCTTAACAGTTCTGGACTCCCCCAACATGGGGAACATGTTTCCTGCATCTACCCTGTCCAATCCCTCACTAATTTTATATGATTCTATAAGTTACCCGCTCATCCTTCTGAATTCCAGTGAATACAAACCCAGTCGGTCCATTCTTCCAACATATGTCAGTCCCGCCACCATCTCAGGAATTAATCTTGTGAACTTACGCTGGGCTCCCTCAATAGCAAGAATATCCTTCCTCAAATTTAGAGACCAAAACCGCACACAATTCTCCAGGTGTGGTGTCACCAGGGCCCTGTACAACTGCAGTAGGTCCTCCTTGCGCCTAAATTCAACCCCTCGCCCTATGAAGGCCATTGGCTTTCTTCACTGCCTGCTGTACCTGCATGCTTACTTTCAGTGACTGATGTACCAGGACACACAGATCTCGTTGTACTTCCCATTTTCCTAACCTGACACTGTTCATCTAATACAGAGTGCTGGAGTAACACCTTACACTTTCTTATCTCTGTGTCTCACTCTCCTGTGACTGAAGAAGGTTCCTTCACTCCAGAGATGCTGCCTGTCCCGCTGAGTTACTCCAGCATTTTGTGTCTGTCTATTGAGAACATGGATAGGGGCCGTTTTTTTTCGGTCATGACCCTTCTTCATGTAGAAACATCATCTATCCACATTGACCACAGATGCTGCCTGACCTGCTGAGTTACTCCAGAACTCTGTGAAACGACACCTATCCATGTTCTCCACAGATGCTGCCTGACCCACTGAGTTACTCCAGACCTCTGTGAAGCGACACCTATCCATGTTCTCCACAGATGCTGCCTGACCCGCTGAGTTGCTCCAGCAATCTGTGAAACGTCACCTATCCATGTTCTCCAGTGATGCTGCCTGACCCGCTGAGTTACACCACATCACCCCAATCCTGGCCTCTCTCCACTGGCTCCCTGTGCGGTTCCGTATAAACTTCAAGATTCTCCTCCATGTCTACAAAGCCCTCAATGGGCTTGCCCCCACATACATAAAAAGTCTTGTCACCCACCACTCCACCTCCAGGCCCCTCAGAGCAGCCGACTTGAGGTTGCTGAATATCTCACGGTCTAGGCATAAGCTCGGGCGACCGTGCCTTTGCGGTTGCAGCCCCTAGGCTGTTGAACAGCATCCCCCTTCCAGTAAATACAAACCCAGTCGGCCCATTCTTTCAACATATTTCAGTCCCGCCATCATCTCAGGAATTAATCTTGTGAACCTACGCTGGGCTCTCTCAATAGCAAGAATATCCTTCCTCAAATTTGGAGACCAAAACTGCACACAATTCTCCAGGTGTGATGTCACTAGGGCCCTGTACAACTGCAGTAGGTCCTCCATGCGCCTAGCCTCAACTCCTCACCCTATGAAGGCCAACAATTGGCTTTCTTCACTGCCTGCTGTACCTGCATGCTTACTTTCAGTGACTGATGTACCAGGACACACAGATCTCGTTGTACTTCCCATTTTCCTAACCTGACACTATTCGTTTAATACAGAGTGCTGGAGTAACACCTTACACTTCCTTATCTCTGTGTCTCAGTCTCCTGTGACTCTCGGTCTGAAGAGAGAGAAGCGAGTGTCACCAAACTTCTGAATTCTCTGGGGTGAAACCCTCTTCAAGACAGACGTGAAGCTCACTGTTTAACTTGTTTTTACAAAATGTTAAATGATCAGCTCAACATAGATTGCAAGACCTACACCAAACCCAAACCAATTAGGAGCAGACGAGGGCATTCGATCCAATTTGTGATCCCAGCTACAAAGACAGATGTGTACAGCAATTCGTTCTTTCCCCGCACAATTAAAGCATGGAATAATCTCCACCCAACTATAGTTACCCAACCAGATGCAACTAAATTTAAAGTAGCTCTTCCCAATAACCCTTTCTGGCTTAAGCCCTCCATCCACCACCTCCAGTTTAAATTCCATTTGAAATATTTTGGAGGACCAAGAAACCAAGAAGAACCAAGAATAGAAACATAGAAAATAGGTGCAGGAGTAGGCCATTCGGCCCTTCGAGCCTACACTGCCATTCGATATGATCGTGGCTGATCATCCAACTCAGTATTCCATTCCTACCTCCTCTCCATACCCCCTGATCCCTTTAACCACAAGGGCCGCATCTAGCTCCCTCTTCAATATAGCCAATGAACTGGCCTCAGCTACCTTCTGTGGCAGAGAATTCCACAGATTCACCACTCTCTCTGTAAAAAATGATTTTCTCATCTTGGTCCTAAAAGAATTCCCTCTTATCCTTAAACTGTGACCTCTAGTTCTGGACTCCCCAACATCGGGAATAATCTTCCTGCATCTAGTCTGTCCAACCCCTTAAGAATTTTGTAAGTTTCTATAAGATCCCCCCTCAATCTTCTAAATTCTGGCGTGTACAAGCCGAGTCTATCCAGTCTTTCTTCACATGAAAGCCCTGCCATCCCAGGAATCAGTCTGGTGAACCTTCACTGTACTCTCTCGATGGCAAGAATGTCTTTCCTCAGATTAGGAGAGAAATAACACTCACATTCAACTGAATGGTTCTACCTCAGCTGCTATTGTTATTTATCTGTAATTTTTTTTATATGTATATATTTTTACCTTTTCTTATATATTTAAAATTGCTCTTGTGAATCGCACCGTGGGATTGACTTTTAAATTTCGTTGTACCATGTGCAATGACAATAAAGAGATTCATTGATTCATTCAAAACTGTACGCAATACTCCAGCTGTGGTCTCACCAAGACCCTGTACAACTGCAGTAGAACCTCTCTGCTCTTATACTCAAATCCTTTTGCTATGAATCTATCCATTTCTTAAGAAAAGATTTAACATTTTTAAATAGCCTAAGTGTCCAAATAACATTCACACAAGAATTCACAATATAGCATGATTTTTAAATTTCATTGTCGTGGATTTATGGGCCAAATGGAAGGAATTTTGTGTTTGATTCCTGTAAATGAATGGCCATTTATTTGGTCACTAATGGCTTCTTTACCTCCAGTTGCCTTTATCTAAGCAGGTTCATTGCACGACACTGAACAACCAGACTTGCCTTCTCCCTGGTCAGCTCCTGTACAAGCTGCTCTGGGAATCCATGTGGGAGGGAGGGAGACAGACACTCCACAAACTCCTCGTCCACTTGGCGTTTCACTCCTGTCCCACCCTGCGCCTTCCGCCCCGCACATGACATCACCGCTTGCGGCGGGGCTGCGGGGCAGCGACGTTATTTCCGGGCCGTTGCACCTCTCCCCCCGAGTTGCGTGGCAGCAGGGCAAGACGTAATTTCCGGGCTGATGCCCGTCTCTCCCTCCGGGCCCCACAACTGTATTACACTCGCTCCCGGGCCCCACAACTGTATTACACTCGCTCCCGGGCCCCACAACTGTATTACACTCGCTCCCGGGCCCCACAACTGTCTTACACTCGCTCCCGGGCACCACAACTGTATTACACTCGCTCCCGGGCCCCACAACTGTATTACACTCGCTCCCGGGCCCCACAACTGTCTTACACTCGCTCCCGGGCACCACAACTGTATTACACTCGCTCCCGGGCGGATAAACTGTATTACACTCGCTCCCGGGCGGATAAAGTGCAGCTTTCGACGCCCGTTAATCTCCCGCCTCCGACCCTTTCTCCCCGACCCCCCCCCCCCTCACCGTCTATCCGCCGCTGATAACATTTGCCGCCGCCGCTGTTAAACCGCTCCTGACCTAAGGCTCGGCCTCCAGCTGTTGACACTCCCGCCCTTCACCCTCTCAATTGTCGACGGCCATCGACCCCCCCACCCCACACTCACCCCTCGTATTCCCCCCCTTCCCTTCCCCCTGTGAGGAAAGAGTTAACAGACATGGTTGATTTAGACTAGGGATAGAAATATAACTTAGAAAGAAATAAGGTGTCAGCAGAAGCCAGACTGCTGGTAGAATAGAAAGTAACAATATAAAGAACAGAGAGAAATTCTAGATAATAGCAGCAAGTACAGATGGTGACATTTCAAGGATGAGAGTCAGAAGATAACCACAGTCAGACAAGAACATAACGATACCTGGGGGAAGGGGCATGGACTACTCTGTACTGCACTTGCTTGATGAGATTCCATGAAAATGTACTCACACCCACTATGACAAGATGCCTAATTTAAATGCACATGCGATGCATGATAGGGGAGGTGCCTTTGACGTTGGGTGGGCGTTCCACGACGTTCTCGTGGGAATCTGGGCTTTATGTTATGATTGGAAGAAGCTCAATGGGGAGAGATGAGAATGTGATAATAATGAAAAGAAATGTATAAAGATAGAAGACATCCCGATCCTCGGTGTGCCTCTAGGGGACATCAGTGGAGAGGCACCTATTCTGCAGAATATGAAATTAATAAAAACACTTCTTTGTCTGAATTTGTCTCAAGAGCATTTGTGATTTTTGAATCTCACAACTTGGGGGCTCGTTTCCGAGATCCAATACTCTAGACAGCTGACGGGAGTAGACGGACGAAGGGAAGGTGCACCCTGCTGAGTTCAGCGGTCTCAGACTCCTTGCTTGCTGTCAGCTGTTTAAGCAATAGTATCCGGACCAAACAGAGACTCGGCAAAGAAGTGGAAGTAGTTGGAGATCGCGAAAAATCAATCGAGTGATTCTGTGCAGAGACCCGGGTAAGAAACTTTGACTATTAAAGTACTTCCTGGGCTATTGAGAATGATGAACACGGTACGATGAACACGGTATTAAGAATATAAGACCTTGTGGTTAACGCCCTGAAGGATTCAGGGGGCTGCAAGGCAAACCCAGAAGGGAGGGGAAAAGGCTGTGGGCCAAATCCCCGCATTCTGCCCAATAGTCCGTTGGGGCAAATGCTGAACCGCTGGGGGGCAGGAAATACCCAGGGGTTGGAGAAGACAACAATGATAAGGTATTGTTATATTGAATGGCCAAAACACCCGATAAAAGGAGCTTCGGTCTGGTGGCCAGAGGATGGGTCAGATGAGGATTGGGTACAGCAGGCATTGAATGTATATGTGAAAAATAAACCCAATCCAATGATAGAAGAAACCATGTATGCCGCGGTATGGGAAACAGGATGTAATTTGTTGAAATTAAAAGAAGAGGTTGAACAGTTAAATTCCTCTGCACCCTCATGGAATTTACTGGAGAACCTAGCTCCTCCCTATGTACATCAATTACCCGAAGTAGCGCCGTCAATTCAACCCCCGCCCCCACTCGTGGCGATGGGAGTGGAAGAGGTGACACCCGGGTCCACTCTGGTGGTAAAGAGAAAGGTCAGGGTAAAACAATAATTTAATGATGATGTTACTGACAGTGATGACACCAACAGTGACCTACTGGACCCCAGGAGTGAGAAAGAAAAGGGAATAAAGAGACAGGAGGCGGTCGGGGTAGATGAATTAAATCCCCTGTCACCAGGAGAGGGAGTCAGAAGGTCAGACAGAGTAAAAAGATCGGTAAAAATTAGACCTCTAAGAGAGGTACCCATGGGAGGACCCCAAGGGGGAATGGGGTTTGTTAATGTCCCTTTAACTAGTACTGAAGTGAGGAATTTCAAGAGAGAAATGAAAAACCTCCCAGAGGATCCTTTAGGTCTGGCAGAGCAGTTAGATCAATTCCTTGGGCCAAACACTTATACACGAGAGGAGTTGATGGCCATTATGGGGAATCTCTTCACACCAGAGGAGAGACAAATGATTAGGGCAGCAGCAATGAAAAAGTGGGAACAGGAGAACCCTCCAGGGCAGCAGAATGCAGCGGCAGCAGATACATTCCCAGTACAAGAGCCAGATTGGGACAAGGGAACAGAAGCAGGACGAAGGAATATGAAGGACCCGCGGGAGATAATTATAAAAGGGATAAGAGAGGCAGTACCCAAAGGACAGAATTTCGAACGAGCATTTGAGAATGGACAGCAGAAAGATGAGGCCCCGACAGTGTTCCCTCAGAGACTCAGGAAGAACATGCAACAGTATTCTGGAATAGACCCGTACTCAGGGGCAGGACAACAATTGCTTAGGGCCAATTTCGTGACCAAATCCTGGCCTGATGTAAGGAAGAAATTAGAAAAGATGGTTGACTGGAATGAGAAACCACTACCTCAGTTGCTTACAGAGGCCCAGAAAGTGTACGTGCGGAGAGATGAGATAAAACAGAAGGGGAAGGCAATGATTATGTTGCAGGCAGTAGAAAAACAGCAAATAAGGAACAGATAGAGACAGGAAAGTTCCTGAGACAGGATGATAAGGGAGTTAACCCGAAAGTAGCAGATAAGAAGACGGCAGAGGCCGCGAAAGGGGGATGTGATAGAAGACGGCAAAGGCCGGGGACAAGAGTGCAGGCAGGGAGAAAATATAAATTGAATAATCTATTTGAAGTAAGAATGAAACGAAGTGATTTGTTTGAAAACCGGTTTGGAACAATGGTTAAAATGAGCAAGTTGTAAAATTGAACACAGACGCCCCCATGGCGGAGGTGGGAATTCCCACTGTGTTTGGGCCGTAGGGGATTGTGAACAAGCTGCAAAAATTAACTCTTTGTATCCTGGTAACCTGAAAAAGAGAAGTTGTAAAAATCGTTTCTTGATGTTCTTTTAGATTTCTCGTCAGTAAAGTTAACTGGAAATAAGTTAATTGATGAAACATGACCAGCTTTTATGTTGTTTTATGGTAGACATACAAGTTGAGAAACACAGACAGAGAGAGAGAGAGAGACAGAGAGCGAGAGAGAGACACAGACACAGTACGAGTAAGACAGTACCCCATTTCAACCGAGGGACGAAAAGGCTTACAACCAATCATTGAGAATTTATTAGAGGACGGGTTATTGGAACCATGTATGTCCCCCTACAATACTCCGATCTTACCAGTCAGAAAGACCGACGGGACATTTAGACTCGTACAGGACTTGAGGGAACTGAACAAGGTGGTCCAAGCCCGACACCCGGTAGTGCCTAACCCTTACACCATCATGGGACGGATACCCCCAAGCCACAAATGGTTTAGTGTGGTAGATTTAAAGGATGCCTTCTGGAGCTATCCGCTGGCAAAAGAGAGTAGAGACTTATTCGCCTTTGAGTGGGAAAACCTAAAAACCGGGCGAAAGCAACAATTCCGGTGGGCGGTGCACCCTCAAGGTTTTACAGAATCACAAAATTTATTCGGCCAAATTTTAGAGCAGGTATTGGAGGATTTCCCAGGACACGGGTAAACGCAACTATTACAGTATGTGCATTACCTCCTTTTGTCAGGAGAGACAGAAGAGGAAGTAAGAGACGCCACAATAAGCCTGTTAAACTTCTTGGGAAGGAAGGGGTTAAGAGTGTCTCGTAACAAGCTTCAATTTGTGAAACAAGAGGTAAAATATCTGGGACATCTGATAAGTGGGGGAAAGAGACGAATCAACCCTGAAAGGATAGCTGGGATCACGGGAGTACCAATACCAAAGAATAAGAAAGAGAACCGAAAATTCCTGGGATTGATAGGATACTGTCGACTGTGGATAGATGGATCCTCCAGGTGCATAGATGGAAAAAGACATAGTGGGTACGGTATAGTGAACGGGGAAACTATGGAGGAAATTGAAAGCGGCAGGCTGCCTGGTAGTTGGTCAGCTCAATCTTGTGAATTATATGCATTAATGAGAGCTTTAGAATTATTGGAGGGGAAGGAAGGGACAGTATATACCGATTCAAAATACGCTTTTGGAGTTGTACACACCTTTGGGAAGATCTGGAAAGAGCGAGGAATGATAACAACTCGAGGTAAAGAATTAGCGCATGAGCAATTGGTAGGACAGACACTGGAAGCCTTGCAAAAACCAGAACGAATAGCCATAGCATATGTGGCAGGGCATCAGAAGGGTAACACCCTGGAGGCCAGAGGAAATAGGGCAGTGGATGGGGTTGCAAAAAGAGCAGCCACAGAACAGATGGTAGAAATGAAGTCACTAATACCTTTAAGGGAACCAGAGGAAAATATACCTATCTTTAGTGAGAAAGAACAGGAAAACATGAAAGAAATGGGGGCTCAGCGTACTTCAAATGGGAAATGGTGGACACCAAATGGAAAACAGCTATTGAACAAAGAAATAATGAGGGAGTTATTAGGGAGATTACATGGACAAAGCCATTGGGGAACACACGCCCTCTGTGACACCCTCCTCAGAACCTACGCTTGCTGTGGGATATTTACCATGGCCAAACAAGTCATAAGGGGCTGTGTAATATGTCAGCGAATTAATAAGAAAATCATGAGAGCAGTCCCAGGAGGAGGACAACCATTAGCAGTTAGGCCCTTCCAAAGAATACAGATAGATTTTACCGAGCTGCCCCGGGTACGAACATGGAAGTACCTGTTAGTGGTAGTGGACCATTTCACCAGATGGGTAGAGGCATTCCCCACGGCAACTGCCACCTCACAGGCGGTAGCCAAGATATTATTAGAACAAATTATACCCAGATATGGGATTGTGGAAACAATAGACTCAGATAGAGGGACCCATTTTGCCTCCAAAACACATGAAATGATATGTGAAACACTGGGAAGAGAATGGAAATTGCATACACCATGGCATCCCCAGAGCTCAGGAAAGGTGGAAAGAATGAATGGCACCTTAAAGACCCAGACCACACTGTTGACGACAACGGGAGACTGACTGACTGCCAGTAGTCAAGATGGCCGCCTCTGGCTTCACTCGCATTGACGTCAATGGGAGACTGACTGACTAACTGCCAGTAGTCAAGATGGCCGCCGGGATCCCACCAACTGTCGCCGCTCGCGCTCCCTCAGCCGTTGCCGCCCGTTATTTCCCGCCGTTTCCAGAAGGTTGTTCACCAACGGTCGCTCGCTCGCTCGCGCGCTCGGTCACTGGGAGTTCGCTTCTCCACGACCGACCTTCACATTCCCGCTGGAAATGAGTTGAATAAACACAGGTGGGAAGTTTAAATCTGAGTTGGGGGAGAGATGGAGAGAGAGAAAGAGAGGAGGAGAGAGAAAGAGAAGGAGAGAGAGAAAGAGAGGAGGAGAGAGGGAGAGAGAGAGAGGGGGGGGGGGTCAGAGAGAGATTTAGAAGATTGAGGGGGATTCTTATAGAAACGTTAATCCAAAATCGAAACTATCTCCTCTCTTTCTCTCCCACCTCTCCACATTATAATAATAAAGTCACAATATATTAAACTAATGTTTCTTACCCCCTCTCATCTTCCCCCTGTCATCCTCCCCTTCCTGCCCCCTCTCTCTCTCTGCCCTCTCTCTCCTCATCGCTCTCACCTACATCTCTCTCTCCCCATCTCTCTCTCCCACTCTCGCATCCGCCTCACTTTCTACCCCTCTCTCCCTCTCTTCCCCCTCTCTACAACCTCCCTCTCCACCCCCTCACTCTACCCACTCTCTCCCCACCCTCTCCCCTCTCTCTCCCTATCGCTCTCGCACACCTCTCTCCCCCCACCCTCTCCCCCCACTCTATTCCCCACTCTCGCTCCCTCCTCTGTCTATCTCTACCCCCTCACTCCCCTCTCTCCCCCTCCCTCCCTCCCTCCCATCCCCCTCTCTCTTCCTCCTCTCTCTCTAGCCCCATCTCTCTACCCCCTCTCCTCCTCTCACTCCCTCTCTACCCTTTCAAAACCCCCCTCCCACTCTCTCTGTACCCCTCTCCACCTACCTCTCTGCCTTCTAACTCTCTCTACCTTCTATCTCTCCCTCCCGCATTCTCCACTTCCATCTCCCCCCCTCTCTCCCCCTCTCCCTCTCTCCCCCTCTCCCTCTCCCCCTCTCACGCGCACTTCTCCCTAACCCCCCTCTCTCCCACCTCCCTCCCCCTCTCTCTTCCTACGCCCCTCTCCAGCACACTCTCTCCCCTTCTTTCTCCGCCCTCGTTCTCTCCCCCTCTTTCTCCCTCATCACTCCACCCTCTTTCCCTCTCCCTTTCTCTCTCTCACTCGCTGTCTCCACCTGCCCTGTCTCTCTACCGCCCTCTGTTGCCCCCTCTCTATCCACCCCTTTCCCCTCTCTCTCTCTCTCTCTCCACTCTCCACACTGCCCCCCCCCCCCCACTCTCTCTCTTCACCCCTCTCTCTCTCTCTCTCTCTCTCTCTCTCGCTCTCTCTCTCTGCCCTCTCTCTTCCCGCTCTCTCTATATCCCCCATTCCTTCTCTTTCCCGAGGAGATATCTCTGGCGGGCAGCATTAAGGACAGTCCCAAAATAGTTTATAAATACATCAGGGGGAAAAGGGTAACTAGAGCGGGAGGGGCTTCTCAAGACGCAAAGGGGTCATCTCCACGTGGAGCCACGGTGAGGGGTTTTACAGATAGTGACGATGGTTGTGAAACATTGCAACAGCATCCGGACCGATTTGCCAGGTGGGTGGTGGAATTGTTGATGGAATTTAATACAGAGAAGAGTGAGGTGTTGCATATTGGGATGTCGAACAAGGGCAGAACATACACAATGAATGGTAGGCCTCGGAGGAGTGTGGTAGACCTGAGAGATTTGGGAGTGCAGGTCCACGGTTCCTTGAAGGTCGAGTCGCAGGTAGATAAGGTGGTTTTCATCAGTCAGAGTACATAGTATAGAAGTTGGGAGTCCATGTTGCAGTTGTAGAATACGTTGGTGAGACCATATTTAGAATATTGTGTTCCGTTCTGGGCACAATTTTGTATGAAAGATATTGGCAAGTTTGAAAGGGTTCAGAAAGATTTACCAGGATTTTGCCAGAACTAAAGGGGTGAGCTATCGGGAGAGGTAGAGTAGGCTGGATTTATGTTCCATGGAGCGCAGGTGGATGGGGTTGATCTTAAAGATGTGTAAAAAAAGGGTCTCTTGCCCAGAGTTGGAGAATTGAGGACCAGGTTACGTGGCATCGAAGGACGAAAAGCCGAAACAAAGAAGTGGAAGCCAAAAACCGAACGGAAACATAGCCGAATAGCCAAATAACCGAAAGCGTACGAAGCCGAAAAGCAAACTAACCGAAAGGGCGGGACGCCTAAAATCCAACTAACCGAAAGGGTGAGACGCCTAAAGGCAAACTCACCGAAAGACCGCTATGCCAAAACGCCAACTCACCGAAAGGCTGTGTCGCCTATAGGCCAACTCAGTATAGGCTATAGTCCGCTTTGCCGAAAAGTCAAATACCCGACATGGCGTCGCCAGGGGGGCGAGGGGAGGGGGGTGGTACTTGTCAGCGATTGGTCCACATCCCTTGTCCATCACATCACTGGCCGGTGGAGACGAGAGGGAGGGGATCATTTTCACACACAAGACATTGTTGACTGGGCACTCTGAACCCAAGCACCACGTTGAAAGCTACCGAAGGAACTCATCCCTCGGGCCAGCCCCCACTCTCCCACGGCCATGGCCGCCCGGCTGGTCTCCACTGTGACGGAACTTGAGTCGGCAGCGCACATACACACACGGGACCGGGTGGGGAAGAGGTGTGGGACAGGCTGGTCCCTCCGCCCACCCAGAGTCACTGACCGCGATGCACCGCTATCGGACCCCAACCCTCACACCAGGCCCCGTGTGTGTGTGTGTGCGTTGCCGACTCACAGCCCGCCGTAGTGCGGCCGCACGGGGTAAACGAGGCGGAGGGCGGCCGTGGCTCTGGCAAAGTGTGCACTGTCCCGAGGGATGCGCTCCTTCGGCCGCTTACAACTTGGTGCTCGGATTCAGTGTGCCCAGTCAGCAATGGTTTTTATGAGAAAATTACCCCCAACCTCCCGTCCCCACTTGCCAATGATGTGATGGACGCAGGGGTCTGGACCAATCGCTGACAAGTCCTTTCCCCCCGGCGACGTCATGTCCGTTCGTTGACTTCTCGGTCGAGCGGCATTTCGGTGAGTTGGATTTTAGGCGACGCAGTCCATCGGTGAGTTGGCGTTTCGGCATAGCAGAGGGGAGGGAGAGAGAAACCGGGAAAGAGAGAGGGGAGAGAGTGTGGAGAGAGAGAAAGGGAGAGGTGGGGAGAGAAAGAGAGGAGAGAAAGAGAGGGGGAAGAGAGAAAGGGGAGATGTAGGAGAGAGGGAGAGGGGGAGAGAGAAAGAGAGGGTGGGGTGGGGGGGGGGAATCAGAGAGAGATTTATCACATCCCCCCCCCCCCACCCTCTCTAGAATTTAGAAGATTGAGGGGGGATCTTATAGAAACTTACAAAATTCTTAAGGGGTTGGACAGGCTAGATGCAGGAAGATTGTTCCCGATGTTGGGGAAGTCCAGAACAAGGGGCCACACACACAGTTTAAGGATAAGGGGGGAATCTTTTAACCGAGATGAGGAAAACATTTTTTAGCACACACAGAGAGTGGTGAATCTGTGGAAATCTCTGCCACAGAAGGTAGTTGAGGCCACAGTTCATTGGCTATATTTAATAGGGAGTTAGATGTGGCCCTTGTGGCTAAAGGGATCAGGGGGTATGGAGAGAAGGCAGGTACAGGATACTGAGTTGGATGATCAGCCATGATCATATTGAATGGCGGTGCAGGCTCGAAGGGCCGAATGGCAACTCCTGCACATGTTGTCTATGTTTCTATGTAAATGCTTTTCACTCCACATCACCGTCTACATCTCTCCTGCGACTCTCAGCCTGAGGAAGGGTCTCGACCTGGAAACGTCGCCCATTCCTTCTCTCCCGCTTAGTTCCTGCAGCATCTTGTTGTCTGGCCCGGCCGCGTCCTGGCAACCGTTGCTAGGACGGGATGGACGGCTCCGATTGGCGGAGGGGGCTGTCCATCCGAGGGGCGGGGCTACGGACCGACCTATAGGATAAAGGGGCGGGGACGGAGCTCTGATTGGTTGGAAGCTTGAAGGGGGCGGGAGCTGATGCTTTGTGACGCCTTCCCTGGACCCACTCCTATTGGTCAGCCTTGTACTGCCCGTCAATGAGCGGGACAGAGGGAGGGGGCGGGACCAGGTGCTTTGTGACGTCGGCCCGGTGGGGCGTTGCTGGACCCGCTCCTATTGGTCGCTGGCGCTGCCCGTCAGTGGTTGGGACAGAGGGAGGGGGCGGGACCTGGTGCCGGTCACGTGAGGCGGGGCCTCCTCTCAGCGCCGGGAGCTCAGGTGGGAAAAGCAGCCGCCGCCGCTGCCGCTCGGCCCCGCGTCCTTTCCCCACCCACCCCCTCCTCCCTCCGTTCCCCAGGGCGATCCCACGGCTTGTGTTAACCTGGCGGCGCCGTCATTGTGTCTCTGTGGCAGCGCCTCTGGTCCTCCCAGTGCAGCGCCCCCTGGCGGCGGGAGGCCACGCTGCACCTGTCCACGTTCCCCGCTGGGTGACTCCAGCACTCTGTGACCTTCTTCCCATGATGCATGCGGCCTCCCATGTGACTGGGCGCCAATCACTGGCGGGGAGGGGCCTGCAGCCCCCCTCGGTTTGGGGGTGACGTCGAGGGCGACGGTCGTGCGCGCCGTGCGTGTTGCAGACGTCACAGCGCAGGTCGTCTGGCTGGCGCACGGGCTGGCGGCTCCACGCGGTGCCACGTTGCTCAGCGGCCCCCCCTTTCTCCCACTTGCTTCCTCATCCACCTCCCTCACCCTCTCCCCTCACTTACACCGCCCTCATCCCCCTTCACCACTTCCGCCCTTCCCTCCATACCATCTCTTCCCCATCCCTTCTCCCGCTTCCCCCTCATCCTCACCGCCTCATCTCTCCCCCCTCACTTCCCCTCACTTCCCCCCTCTTCATCCCCTCCTCCCCTCCATCAGCACACCCACACCGGTGAGCGCCCCTTCACCTGCGTCCAATGCGGCAAGGGCTTCACCCGCTCCGACAAACTGCTGGAGCACCAGCGCACCCACACCAGCGAGCGCCCCTTCACTTGCGCCCAGTGCGGCAAGGGCTTCACCCGCTCGAACAATCTGCTGGAGCACCAGCAGGTGCACACCGGCGAGAGGTCCTTTGGTTGCTCCGACTGCGGCAAGAGCATCAAGACGACATAAAAGCTAAAGTTCCACCGGCGGGTGCACACGGGCGAGATGCCCTACGGCTCCTCCACCTGCGACAAGAGCTTTGCCGAGTTGTCAGGGCTAAGGCGGCTCCGGCAGTTGCACAACAGTGAGCGGCCCTTCACCTGCTCCGACTGCGGCAAAAGCTTCAAGTCGATGCCGGAACTGAAGATACACAGGCGCCTGCACTCCGGGGAGCAGCCCTACACATGCAGCGACTGCGGCAAGGGCATCACCAGTTCTAAAAAGCTGTTGGAGCACCGGCGCACCCACACTGGCGAGCGCCCGTTCACCTGCGACCAGAGCGGCAAGGACTACACCCACTCCAACACCTTACTGTCCCACGAGCAGGTGCACGCCGGTGACCGTCCCTTCCCCAGCCCTGTGTGTGGAGAGTGCTTTGCCATGGCCAATCACACCCTGTCTCACCAGCATGTGCACACCAGTGCCCAGCCCTACGACTGCCCGTACTGCGGGGGTTACGGCAACACCAGCGGATATACAGACTGTGATGGAGAAGGTGAGGACAGACTCTGCGATGGCAGTATAAAACTGGACCACCATTGCCTGTGGCAGATTGTGTTTCCTCAGCTGCCGCAGGAAGTACATCGTCAGTTGGGCCTTTTGAGACATAAAACACATAGAAAATAGGCGCAGGAGTAGGCCATTCGGCCCTTCGAGCCTGCACCACCATTCAATATGATGATGGCTGATCATCCAACTCAGTATCCTGTACCTGCCTTCTCTCCATACCCCCTGATCCCTTTAGCCACAAGGGCCACATCTAACTCCCTCTTAAATATAGCCAATGAACTGGCCTCAACTACCTTCTGTGGCCGAGAATTCCAGATGTTCACCACTCTCTGTGTGAAATTTTTTTTTTCTCATCTCGGTCCTAAAAGCTTTCCCCCTTATCTTTAAACTGTGACCCCTTGTTCTGGACTTCCCCAACATCGGGACCAATCTTCCTGCATCTACCCTGTCCAACCCCTTAAGAATTTTGTAAGTTTCTATAAGATCCCCCCTCAATTTTCTAAATTCTAGCGAGTACCAGCCGAGTCTATCCAGTCTTTATTCATATGAAAGTCCTGACACCCCAGTAATCAGTCTGGTGAACCTTCTCTGCACTCCCTTTATGGCAAGAATGTATTTCCTCAGATTAGGAGACCAAAACTGTACGCAATACTCTAGGTGTGGTCTCACCAAGACCCTGTACAACTGCAGTAGAACCTCCCTGCTCCTATACTCAAATCCTTTTGGTGAACCTTCTCTGTACTCCATCTGCGGCTTTTTGACTGTGGTGCCGATGGTGACCTCCCATTGATGTATCTTACAATGATCTATTCTACATTTTCCTTGAACTCTATTCCCTTTCTCCTTTTCACACCTTACACTTCCTTATCTCTGCACCTCCCATCAGACTGAAGAAAGGTATTGACCTGAAACGTCATGCATTCCTTCTCTCCACCGACACTGCCCGAACCGTTGTTTGACTCCAGCACTGTGTGGCCTCTTCCCATGATGCATGCCGACCCCCCCCCCCCCACGTGATTCTACGCAATGGCAGTGGGCGAGGCCAGCAGTCCCCGTCGGATTGGCGGTGATGTCAGGGCATCGTTTGTGAGCGCCATCCGTGCATGCGGCTGACATCACGGAGCAGGGCGGGCAGACGGTTCAACGTAGTTCCCGCATACTCGGCACCCAATTCCCCTCTTTCCCCTCACCCTCCTGATCCTCTTACCCCCACCCTCCCTCACCCCATCACCCCCCTCCTCCCCCCCAGACCCACTCTTCCCCCTTCAAGCACTGGTAATGTTCACACCTTAATAATAACCTGTTTGCCAGCTTGTTGACCCTTTGTGTTCCTCTCCTGCAGGGTTTAGGAGCCGTTGCTGTGGGCGGAGAGGCGGGGACGTGAGCGGCCATTGAGGGCGGCCAGGGTGCCGGCGAGCCCCCCTCTCATCTGCCCGGTGTGTGGGCTGAGCTTCGAGGGGCTGAGCTTCGATGGAGGACCACATGATGGGGCACAACAAGGAGAAGAGTTATGAGTGCGATGTGTGTGGCAAGGCCTGGCAGAGCCCGAGCCAGCTGGAGACCCACCGGTGGGTGCACACGGGAGAACGTCCCTCAAACTGCCAGAGTGTGGCAAGAGCTTCACTTGCTATGACAGCCTGCTGCGGCACAACTGTGTGTACTCCGGCGAGTGTCCCTGCGGCTGCTCCGACTGCGGAAAGAGCTTCAAGATGACACATGAGTTGAAGATGCACCAGCGGGTGCACTTGGGCTGGAAACCCTTCGACTGCTCCACCTTTGGCGAGACCTTTGCCCGGTCGTCGGGGCTGTGGGTGCACTGGCGGTGTGGAAGAAATATTAATGTCCTTTCTTGGCTTAATTGTGACTCGAATGGATGTTTTGTATGTGACAACTGGCAGCTCTCGCTTGATTGGAGGTGCAGAAGAGGTTGTGGATATCGACAAAGTAAATTAGACGTATTACCTCTTGTCTGGGAATGTGTTGAAGGGTGGATGGTAAATGTAAACAAGAAATGGTAGAGAAGATAATGAAGCTTGTTTTCCCTTCTGTGAGGAATTACAATAGATCACCCGCGTCCCCTTCCGCGAGTAGCGCAGATACATTGCAGTAACTGAGAGGCTTATGATTGGCTTGGAGAGGGGATGGAGGCGTGGGCCACCTGAACGGTGAGATAGCATAATGTCAAGATGCCCTTGTATTGTGTTTGACTTGTATTAACCATCTGTTGTTGAATAAGATTGACATAAGATTCACCACTCTCTGTGTGTAAAAGGTTTTTCTCATCTCGGTCCTATTATGAGCATTCATAGCAAAAAGATTTGAGTATAGGAGCAGGGAGGTTCTACTGCAGTTGTACAAGGTCTTGGTGAGACCACATCAGGAGTATTGCATATAGTTTTGGTCTCCTACTCTGAGGAAAGACATTCTGGGATTTAGAAGATTGAGAGGGGATCTTATAGAAACTTACAAAATTCTTAAAGGGTTGGACAGGCTAGATGCAGGAAGATTGTTCCCGATGTTGGGGAAATCCAGAACAAGGGGTCACAGTTTAAGGATAAGAGGGAAGTCTTTTAGGACCGAGATGAGAAAATCATTTTTTACACAGAGAGTGGTGAATCTGTGGAATTCTCTGCCACAGAATGTGGTTGAGGCCAGTTCATTGGCTATATTTAAGAGGGAGTTAGATGTGGCCCTTGTGGCTAAAGGGATCAGGGGGTATGGAGAGAAGGCAGGTACAGGATACTGAGTTGGATGATCAGCCATGATCATATTGAATGGCGGCGCAGGCTTGAAGGCAATCTTCCTGCATCTAGCCTGTCCAACCCTTTAAGAATTTTGTAAGTTTCTATAAGATCCCCCTTCAATCTTCGAACTTCTAGCAAGTACAAGCCGAGTCTATCCAGTCTTTCTTCATATGAAAGTATCCACATCAATACTGAACCCCCAATACCGGGTGCTTTAAGTTTGTATACTAATCTCTTATGTGGGACCTTGTCGAAAGCCTTCTGAAATGTAGATATAACACATCCACTGGTTCTCCCTTATCCACTCTACTAGTTACATCCTCGAAAAATTCTATAAGATTCGTCAGACATGATTTACCTTTCATAAATCCATGCTGACTTTCTCCAATGTTTTCACCACTTTCCAAATGTGCTGCTATCCCATCTTTAACATCTATCCCATCTATCCCAACTCTAGCAGTTTCCCCACTACCGATGTTAGACTAACCGTTCTGTAGTTTCCCGTTTTCTCTCTCCCTCCCTTTTTAAAAAGTGGGGTTGCATTAGCTACCCTCGAATCCTCAGGAACTACTCCAGAATCTAAAGAGTTTTGAAAAATTATCATTAATGCATCCACTATCTCTGTGGCTACTTCCTTAAGTACACTGGGTTACAGCCTGTCTGGCCCTGGGGATTGATCGGCCTTTAATCCATTCAATTTACCTAACACCACATCCCGGCTAAACTGGATTTCACTCAGTTCCTCCATCGCATTTGACCCCCGGTCCCCTGCTATTTCCGGCAGATTATTAAGTGGATAGGGCCGGTATGGGGTAAAAGGAGCAAATCAATTCACCTGTTTCTGATTGCAAGGGACCTACATTTGTTTTAACTAATTTGTACGCTTCATCTTTTGTTTTGATACTATCCCTGATTTCGCTTGTTATCCACGGATGCACTTCCTTCCCTGGTTTATTATTTTGCCAAACTGGGAAGAACAATTGTTGTAGTTCGTCCATGCAGTCTTTAAATGCCTTCCATTGCATATCCACCATCAACCCCTTAAGAATCAATTGCCAGTCAATCTTGGCCAATTCACGTCTCATACCCGTTATCCACATCAACTCTGTCTATCCCTCTCATCATTTTAAAGACCTCTATCAAGTCTCCCCTTAACCTTCTGCACTCCAAAGAATAAAGACCTAACGTGTTCAACCTTTCTCTGTAACTTAGGTGCTGAAACCCAGGCAACATTCTAGTAAATCTCCTCTGTACTCTCTCTATTTTGTTGACATATTTCCTATAATTTGGCGAGGAGAACTGTACACCATACTCCAGAATTGGCCTCACCAATGCCTTGTACAATTTTAACATCACATCCCAACTTCTATACTCAATGTTCTGATCTATAAAGGCCAGCACACCAAAAGCTTACTTTACCACCCTATCTACACGAGATTCCACCTTCAGGGAATTATGCACAGTTATTCCTGTCCGTTCGTATTCCGTTCAACTGCATTCCTCAATGCGCTACTGAGAAGAGGAAAACCTATTTCACCCAGTGAATCTGAGGAATAATCTGCCAGAGAAGGCAGTGGAGGCTAAATCACTGGATGTTTTTCAAGAGAAAGTCAGATTTAGGTCTTCGGGCTAATGGAATGAAGGGTAATGGGGAAAAAGCAGAAACGGGTTACGGATTTTGCATTATCAGTCATGATCATATTGAATGGCGGTGCTGTCTTGAAGTGCCGAAATGGGTACTCCTGCTCCTTTTTCTACGTTTCTATGTTTGTATATCGGTTATCGTGTGCCTGTGCACTGTGAACGGCATCACGAGAATTGCGTATTGTCTATTCGTTGACTATTTGTTAAGTGTACCGAGGTAATAGAAAACTAAACTAAATTGATCTAAACTGAATCATCTGATTTCTTATCCTTGGTATTTGATGGCAACGGCTTATTTTTTCTATATTTCTGCATTAATTTGCGGTAATTTTGATTAGTTTGGTATCTTCCTTTTTACCGACTGTAGCGGCAGATTTTTCAGATCTTTCAGGAAATTAACTCCCTAGCCACTAATTGGTTGAGAGGGGATAAGGGGAATATCTTTGGTACGCATGCAAGCTGCCTCAGAGACTTACAGAGCTTCTACTTTCATAAAGCTTCAGCACACAGTCTTTTAATGAATATTTTCTTTATTGTAGATATAAAACAGTAAGATACATCCAAGGTTTTCTGTCTTGTTCCATCAATCTTCTTCGAACTCCTGGTGCATTGCTTCAGATACTAGAAAACTCTTCGTGTCTTCTTCTTCACATGAGGCTTGACATGCTTGACATGTCTGACATGCTTGACATGCTTGACATGCTTGACATGGTCGAAGGATAAACCTTCTCCCTCTCCTGTCCAAAACGAATTCCCAACTAAACTAACACGCAAGCAGTTAAGCTGCATAAACACGCCCCAAGACACGTCATAAAATCCCACCCACATTATAACGGGCT
The DNA here is from genome assembly GCF_010909765.2 of Amblyraja radiata. Lineage (NCBI taxonomy): Eukaryota > Metazoa > Chordata > Chondrichthyes > Rajiformes > Rajidae > Amblyraja > Amblyraja radiata. The sequence continues at coordinate 10,680 of NW_022630712.1, read as the reverse complement.
GGCTAAAATTTAAAGGAACATGCCATCCACAATGACATGCAAAATAGGCCAAATGGCCACTTCACACCGGCCCCTAATTGTTCCGAGTACATAATGAGGCAATTACCAAATAACATCAAAAAAGTGGCCTTAAGGCTTAGCATACATCAAAATCAAAATCAAAATATCAGGGAATAAAACCCTGTGGCTCCCTCGTCAGGAAATCAAACTGCGATCGCCCGCATGCCAGGCGTGGATACTAACCACCATACTAATGAGGAAAAAATAGCATGCACTATATATCTGCAATCACAATTCTTTCTCGACTCTTCCATCTTCGCTTTCGCCTTCTAGAAGCAAGCACAACTTAGCTATTGGTCTTATTAAAACATTGTTTTTTGTTTTCAGTCGCACTATACGTACCAAACCCTGAACATCAGGCATGATTTCCAGTATTCTACCCATTAACCAAGAACCTCTAGATGCTGTAGAGTCAGCCACCAACACAATGTCGCCTGGAACAAAGTTCCTTTTAATCCTTAGCCATCGTTGTCGTTCTTGGATTAAAGGCAAATACTCTTGTATCCATCTCCTCCAAAAAGATTTGCCATATATTGTACTTGCTTCCATCTACGTCTCATATACAAATCTTCTTTTACAAAAAGCCCAGGTGGAAGTGTTGGAATGGTTTTCAGCAGAAGAATATGATTTGGTGTGAGTACTTCCAGGTCATTAGGATCGTCAGAACCTTTCGTAATAGGTCGATCGTTTAAAATCGCCTCAATTTCACAAAACAGTGTCTGTAACCCTTCATCATCCAAAACTTGTTGTCTCAGAACGGAGCGCAGCACATTTCGTACCATACGAATTAATCGTTCCCAAATACCGCCATGATGGGAACCCATTGGAGGATTAAAGTTCCATTTTATGCCTTGTTGAAGCATAGTATATTGGATTTTATCCTGATTTAAATCTTTGAGTGCTTTTTTTAGTTCCCTATCCGCTCCAACGAAATTCGAACCATTATCCGATCTTAACGAAGTAACTTGACCCCGTCGACAAATAAATCTCCTTAATGCCTGAATACATGAGTCCGTGTCGAGTGTAGATGCAACTTCAAGATGTACCGCTCTACTCGCCATACAAGTGAAGATCACACCATATCTTTTCACAAGGCTACGTCCTCTCTTAACTTCCATAGGACCAAAATAATCCACCCCCACATCTGTGAATGGAGGTTTGTCTGGAGTGATCCTCTCCAAAGGCAAGTCTGCCATCTTCTGTATACCAAGTTTCCCACGCTCCCGCGTGCATATGATGCAATTTTTTATTATCTTTCTTGCTGCTGAATTAGCCTTGGTAACCCAATATTTTTTACGAAGTTGGGATAGCATGTAATTTCTTCCTCCATGCCCAATTTGTTCATGAATATGCCGTAATAATAATGTTGTTATGTAAAAGTCCTTAGCGAGAATGATAGGACGTTTCCTTTCTTCAGGCATTGCCAATCTGTTTAGGCGCCCACCCATCCGCAGAAGATCTCCTTCCCAAATTGGGTCGAGCTTATACAATTGACTACTTCTTTTTACCCCTTCTCCACCAGCTTGTAATGTTAATATCTCTTCTTTGTATTTCTGCCTTTGACAGAAAGAAATGATCGCATTTTCTGCTTTGAGGAGATCATCAAGACATAGGCACTGTTGGCTAGGTGAAGCTTCAAAAACTTGCGTCTGGAATTTGATTTCCTTTTCCCTTTCCGCAGGATTCTTCTCCAAGATACTTTCTGTTATTTGTTTCTTTTCCCGAATTTTCATCAACAATCTTGTTTTTATCTTAAGAAACCAGGCTACCGATGTTCTCAATTTATTCCATGATGAAAAGTGGGTAATTAAACTATTCACGGTGTCATATGAGTTTTTTTCAATCACATTCACCGAAATGTTTTGTTTAATTTCCGGATCTGTTGTAGAGATTTCAAATCCGAGTTCAAGCTTTGGCCATTCTCTACTTGGCTTACTAAGAAACTTTGGCCCATTGATCCATCTCTTGTTATTAAGAAAGCAATTTGCTGTTTGTCCCCTAGAGGCTTCATCCGCAGGATTTTCCTTTGTATTAACATATCTCCATTGAGAAACATTAGTAGCTCCTAGTACAAAGGAAACTCTATTTGCAACAAATGTCATAAAACGTTTGCTTTCATTGTTAATGTATTTCAAAACCGTAGTACTATCGGTCCAGAAGGTAGATTCTTCCAGTTGAAATTGCAGTTCCTTTTTCAGCATTATGTCAATTTTCACAGCTAAGACTGCTGCTGTAAGTTCCATTCTGGGAATCGTCTTTTGCTTCAATGGTGTGGCTCTGGCTTTTCCCATTACGAATGCAACATGCACTCTTTTGTTTACATCTTGTAGTCTTAAGTATGAAACAGTCCCATAACCACTTTCGCTGGCATCCGAAAAGTGATGCAGTTGCGCATTTCCGATATTACCAATGGTTTTAGGCTTTATACACCGATCTACCTTAAACGTTGACATTTTTTGGAGGTCTTTTAACCATTCTGTCCAACTGTGCGAGGATGTTTGAGTTATACTCTCATCCCAACCAAGTTTTTCTCGACACAGATTCTGTAAAATTAACTTGGCTGGCAGTGTAAATGGTGCCAGAAATCCCAAAGGATCATATACTGAACCAATCACAGATAAGATACCCCTTCTTGTGCATGGTCGTTCTTGAATTGACAATTTAAACTTAAACACATCCGTTTCCACACACCAGTGCAGTCCCAGTGCCCTTTCCATTGGCAAGTTGTCTTTGTCTAAATCCATCACCTTGGTTTCTTCGGCTCTGTCATCTGGTGGAATGCTTTCCAAAACAGCACGACTGTTGCTGACCCACTTGGTAAGTACAAATCCTCCCTTATTGCAGAGAAAGGTTAGGTGCTTCACTATTTGAATTGCCTCTAACTCGGTAGATACGGATTTTAGGCAATCGTCCACATAAAAATTATTTTTCAAAGTGGAAATTACCTCCTCTGGGAAATAATCTTTATTATCCTCTGCGGTTTTCCTCAAAGCGAAATTCGCACAACTTGGAGATGACACTGCTCCGAAAAGATGTACTTTCATTCGGTAATCAACAAGGTCTTGCTGCACATCCCCTTCAGGCCACCATAAGAATCGCAGATAATCAATATGTTTACCAGTTACTTTCACTTGATAAAACATTGCTCTGATATCAGCCATCAAAGCTATCGGTTCTTGCCTAAATTTGATGAGAACTCCAAGGAGCGAGTTAGTAAGGTCTGGACCTTGCAGTAATTCACTGTTAAGTGATGTCCCTTTAAAGACTGCCGCGCAGTCAAAGACCACCCTCAATGTCCCTTTCTTCGAGTGGTACACCCCATGGTGCGGAATATACCAGATCTCTCCATCATCTCGATATAGTTGATTCATTGGTATCCTTTCAGCATAATCGTTATTAATCATATTCTGTAAGAAGGATGTATATTCCTCTTGAAATTTCGTGTTCTTAACAAATTTACGTTTTAAACCATGAATACGCTGTTCAGCCATATAGCGATTATTTGGTAAATTAACACTTTCCTTCTTGAAAGGTAAATCCAAACAATAATGTCCATTTTTCATCTTAACTGAATGGTTCATAATATCTAAGAATTTCAATTCTTCTCTAGACATTTCTTCATGTTCTTGGCTGGTACTTTCATTGAAGTCATGATTATATTGCTTCATTAACAGCCTTTCCAATTTACCTGTAGATATTTGGTTAACAGCAACAGCACGGCAATTCATTTTGCTGGTGCTTTCCTTATTCTTACCCAAGGAGCCATAAATAACCCATCCTAATAGGGTCTTCATAGCATACGGTCCATCCCCTTGGCTCCTAATTATCTGTACAGGTTCTAATGCTCTCAGGGCATTCGTTCCAATAAGTAAGTCAATATCAGAATTTATCTTTGTTATTTTGACTTCTTTCAGGTAAGGCCATTGCTGTAAGTCTTCACATCTGGGTACATTTTGACGACCAACAGGCATTGTTTCATGTGTGAAAACCTCTGAAATTGGAATAAAATTATCTTCATCCAAACTGGATATCTCCATATTTGTTATATAATAACTCTGGTAATCCTTTTCTTTATTCATGGTACGCATTTGAATTTTAACTTTCTCTCCAGTAATGTCCAACCTTCTCATCAAATTCTCTGTGCAAAAAGTAGCTGAACTCCCATGATCCAGAAATGCATATGTATGCAACACTACATTAGTTTCCCTATTTCTCACTTGTACTGGTAAAATAGAGAAAATGCATGCTTTCTCTCCGGCCCCAATATGTGCAGTTACTTGAGGCGAGGTGATAGCATTTACATCCGCTGACTCCTTTTTCTGCTCAGTATGATCTGGCTCTTTCTTTACAGTATGAAGCACATCAGGATGATTCTGCTTACATTTGTCACAAATTATTGGACACCTACAGTCTTTTACCATGTGCCCTTTCTTTAAACATCCATAGCAGATTCCATTCCTTTTTAAAAAGTCCATCTTTTTTTCGTATTTCTTTTCCTTAAATTTACGACACCATCTTATGGTGTGACCTACTTCATCACAAAATGGACAGAATTCATTCTTTCTGGTCGGTGCATCCTCTTTTGCACCACCTAACACCTTCTCAGGTATTATATTGGTAGCAAAATTGCTTTTCTTAGGCCCTGTCTTTTGTTTAGTTTTGACAGGTAGAACCCTTATAAATTGCAAGTGGCTTGGCTTCTTCAATAATCCCGCTGCATGAATCTGACATGTACCGTTCTTCTCTTTCTAAATATTCCACCAGGTCTGGTAGCCTGGCTACTTGTTTGCTCTTATCACGTATTTTACCTGCCCTTTCTCTCCACTTTTCTCTCATTCTTCTGGGCAACTTGCTAATGATGATTCTCATATTACTTGAAAGATTAATTTCATCCATATAGCCAAGATTTTTCATCGAGCTGCAACATCTTCTCAGAAATATTGCATATTCACTCAATTTTTCCACATCTTCTGGCTTGATTTCTTTCCAATCATGGGCCTTTTCAATGTATGCATTCGCAATCCTCTGTTCATCACCAAAACGTTCCTTCAATAATCTTCTCGCCTTTTTATAGCCCTGGTTGTCTGGCTCCATCTGACAACTTTCCACAAGCCTCTTCACCTTTCCTTGTGTGTACTTCACCAGAAACCTTAAGCGCTCTTTTCATCCATAACTTTCTTCTCTAATACCTCTTCCAGTGCCCTCACGAAAGTTTCATATTCCAAAGGATCTCCAGCATACGTAGGAATTTCAACTGGTGGCAAAATGAGAGATTTATTTCGTCGAGCTATAATCTCGTTGAATTCAGATTGCTTATGTAGCAGTGCCATTAGACCAACCTGATTCCCTTCTCCTTGGTCCACTGGTCTTTCTCGAGTTTGTACGGATGTTCTTATAGTAGCTAGTTTCGGTCTAGCATCCATTTGCTGAGCTGAAGGTTCACTAAACCTATTTAGGTTTTCCAATCCAAGGTATCCTGTGGACTTTGACCGTGGAATCAATTCAACTGCCAATTCACTCTGAGCAGGTCTGGCTCTCTGTCTAGAGCTTATCGCCTTTGATGATCTAGAGCTGCATCTAGACCCTTCACTTTCCAGTATGTCCCTTCTGGCTTTAGCCACCTTCAACTTTGTATCTAATTCCAGTTGTTCCTGACATCGCGCCATTTCTTCTTGCTGTCGCTTTGTCTCATCTTGCTGTCGGGCCATCTGTTGCATCTGGTGTCGGGCCATCTGTTGCATCATCTCTTCTTGCTGTCGGTTTGTCTCATCTTGCTGTCGGTTTGTCTCATCTTGCTGTCGGGCCATCTCATGTTTTTTCTTCATAGCATCCGCTTCTATTGAGAGCGCTGCTAACTCAGCCTTTGCTCCCAAACGAGCAGAAGCCCTCGAAACCGAACTGGCTGAGCTACCAGATTTACGGCCTGATCTTTGTGAAGATACATTTGAGATACTATCTTCCAGTGCTATTTCATCACCTTCTTCTTCTGGCTTAGTATCTTCTTTTCTGCTACCTTTACTTTTGCTAACTTGCTCTAACCATCCTTCTACAACTTCTTTGGATTCATCATAATACTCCGTATTTTCACAATCCCACTTAAAATGTCTTGTCTGCTCCTCTGGAGAACGCTCTGCCTCCAGCAGTGTGTCCTGCTTCTCTTTCAGCTCATGGTTAAGGCTACTTATCAGGCGTAATTTCTTTTCCACCTTGTACTGGTTCTCTTCTGATTCCATGAGTGTCTTCACACTTTCAAACATCTTTCTAATCTTCTTCCCCAACTTGTTCCTATCCAATTCAGCCTCCTTGAGAACATAACTTCGACCTTTCTCAGTGAGTTTAAGTTGTCTGGCTGGTCTTTCTTCACCACCATGTGGCTCTTCTGGCATAGCTCTGCCCTCATCTTCCTTCATGATTTAAAAGAGGTCTTGGCAGATTGCCAAGTCTTTAAATTAGTCGAAAAACAGTCTCTGCTTCTGAGTGACTTTGTTATTATCAACAATTTCTTCCAAAACTAAAACATACTGATAATGTAGAGAACTTCTCTCTAATTCCAGGTGCAAAATAAATGATGCTAATTCCAATGGAATGCTCCTTTATCTCTTTGATTCAAAACAATCCAAGGTCGGTCTGCCTTTCCCAGACACGCTGGAGAAAACAGCTTGTTGAGCTCTATTACAGAATTCTTTCAATTAAAACCGTAATTTTAATTCAAAAGGTAATAATCAATTCGTACTCACAATCCAGTGATACGTCTTCCGATGCGTTCCGATGCTGTTGATAGACCTCAAGGCTCCTCCTGGCCGAGATCTTCTTCAGTTCCACGATTGGAACCAATCTTCTTTGGCTGCGCCTTTTCGAGGTCTTAGCCTTCGTCCTGCTCTGGCCGCACCTCTCCTAGGTCTTAGCCTTCGCACTTCGATCTTCTGTCCCTATCTCAGGGACTGGTATTTACCCCCGCCGGAGGTTCGCTTTTACTTATCTTCTTCTGTCCCAATCTCTGGGACTGGCAATTACCCCCTGCCGGAGGTATCCTTCGACTTAATGTAGCGGCAGATTTTTCAGATCTTTCAGGAAATTATCTCCCTAGCCACTAATTGGTTGAGAGGGGATAAGGGGAATATCTTCGGTACGCATGCAAGCTGCCTCAGAGACTTACAGAGCTTCTACTTTCATAAAGCTTCAGCACACAGTCTTTTAATGAATATTTTCGTTATTGTAGATATAAAACAGTAAGATACATCCAAGGTTTTCTGTCTTGTTCCATCAATCTTCTTCGAACTCCTGGTGCATTGCTTCAGATACTAGAAAACTCTTCGTGTCTTCTTCTTCACATGAGGCTTGACATGCTTGACATGCTTGACATGCTTGACATGGTCGAAGGATAAACCTTCTCCCTCTCCTGTCCAAAACGAATTCCCAACTAAACTAACACGCAAGCAGTTAAGCTGCATAAACACGCCCCAAGACACGTCATAAAATCCCACCCACATTATAACGGGCTGGCTAAAATTTAAAGGAACATGCCATCCACAATGACATGCAAAAAGTTAGGCCAAATGGCCACTACACCGACGTACAACATTTTTAACGGTATCTCTTAGGCGCCTTTTCAATCAACCTCTTAGGGACACATGCCCTTCAGCCCACTTAGTACAGGCCCGATCAAGTGGGCCTGCTGAGCTAGTGTCATTTACCAATCACTGCAATTATCCACAGCCTTCTTAACTCTTCACAACCTGCATCTGACCAACTGACTTTTAAAAATAGGAAACTAGACTGGCATCCTCTTCAGTAACTTCCTCTGAAAACTCATTCCAGATTTGGTTCAATCTCCGAAATGAGATGTTGGTCTGAGATTCATTTTAAATCTCAAACTGATCACCGTAATCCTATGCACTGGTTTTAGGGGGAAATCTTTTAGGACCGAGATGAGAAAAACATTTTTCACAGAGATTGGTGAATCTGTGGAATTCTCTGCCACATAAGGTAGTTGAGGCCAGTTCATTGGCTACATTTAAGAGGGAGTTAGATGTGGCCATTGTGGCTAAAGGGATCAGCGGGTATGGAGAAAAGGCAGGTACAGGATACTGAGTTGGATGATCAGCCATGATCATATTGAATGGCGGTGCAGACACGAAGGGCCGAATGGCCTACTCCTGCACCTATTTTCTATGTTCCTATGTTTATAATACTACTAGACTAAGTGGGACCCGTTGGGTCCCAGTCACACGGGAGGCCTGGTCCACCAGTACAACCCATGGGGAAGGGGGAAGGAGGAAGTGGAAGGGTGTGTGTGTGGGGAGGAGGGGAGTGGGGAGGGGGAAAGGGCGTATGGGGTGTGGTGTGAGGGGGTGGGGCGGTGTGGGGGTGGGATGGTGTGGGGGGAAGGGAGGAGGAATGGGGAGGGGCAGAATGGGTGTGGGGGGAGTGGGGCAAAGTGGGGGAAGACAGATATTTCATTTTGTGTTTAGTTCTTCACCTAATCACGCATTTGCCCCTAATGTACCTCTAAATTACATTCGGATTTATCTGAATCCCACCAGTGATTGACAACTTCTTCACTCCCCTTGTCCCTGGTTTTATTTTACGATGAACTGGGCAGTCATTTATGGTCTTCCCCTCTTCTACAGCGAATGATGTGTCTTTGTCCCAAACATTATGGAGGGCACTGTATGTGGATAAATGTAAGGTTATCAATTTTGGTGGCAATAACAGGGAGGCAGATAATTATCTGAATTATGTCAGATTAGAAGTGGGGGGGGGGGGGGGTGCAATGGGACCTGGGTGCGCTTGTACATCAGTCACTGAAAGTAAGCATGCAGGTACAGCAGGCAGTGAAGGTAGCCAATGGTGTGACTAACGTTGGCCTTCATTGCGAGGATTTGACTTTAGGAGCAAGGAGGTCATATTGCAGCTATACAGGGCTTCTTGGTCCTTGGTTTCTTGGTCCTCCAAATATTCCAAATGGAATTTAAAGTGGAGGTGGTGGAGGGAGGACTTAAGCCAGAAAGGGTTATTGGGAAGAAAGAGCTACTTTAAATTTAGTTGCATCTGGTTGGGTAACTATAGTAGGGTGGAGATTATTCCATGCTTTAATTGTGCGGGGGGAGAACGAATTGCTGTACACATCTGTCTGTGTAGCTGGGATCACAAATTGGATCGAATGCCCTCGTCTGCTCCTGATAGGTTTGGGTTTGGTGCAGGTCTTGTAATCTATGTCAAGCTGACCATTTAACATTTTGTAAAAACAGGTCAAACGGTGAGCTTCGCGTCTGTCTTGGAGAGGGTTCCACCCCAGCGTGGGGAGGGAGGTGGAGAGGGGTAGGGGAGTGATGGAAGAGGGACAGAGGGGTAGGAGGAAGGGGGCGGGTGGAGAGAGGGAAGGGGGTGGCGTAGAGAGGGAAGGGGGGTGGGGGAGTCACACGATGGAACGTTCACCAAGTGCTTGTGCTCCTGCAAAGGCATATGTAAATGAATCCATACCGATTGGACATCTGTGAGCATTGGGCATTGTGACATCACACGGTGGAACGTTCACCAGGGGCTGGGGCTGATGCTGCTTCTATGGGTGAGAAGCCAGTTTATTTTTGAAATGTTGGGGGGGGGGAGAAGGATTTGATTACAAACGTGCACTTAAACACGACGAAATGTAATGAGGAGCGGATACTTAGAAAGAAAAGTGAAATCTCTACCAAAATGGAAAAGATGTCGGCGATTCTGCTTTCCCCCTTACCCTTAAACTTTGACCCCTTGTTCTGGTCTTCCCCAACATCCGGAACAATCTTCCTGAATCTAGCCCGTCCAACCCCTTAAGAATTTTATACGTTTCTATAAGATACCCCCTTAATCTTCTAAAATCTAGCGAGTACAAGGCGAGTCTATCCAGTCTTTCTTCATATGAAAATCCTGACATCCCAGGAATAAGTCTGGTGAACCTCCTCTGTACTCCCTCTATGGCAACAATGTCTTTGAGCATTGGGCATTGTTACATTACACGATGGAACGTTCACCATTGGCTGGGGCTCCTGCATAGGCATATGTAAATGAATCCATTCTGGTTGGACATATGTGAAGATTGGGCATTGTGACATCACACGATGGAACGTTCAGCAGGGGCTGGGGCTGGTGCTGCTTCTGTGGTTGAGAAGCCAGTTTATTTTTGAAATATTGGGGTGGGGGGGGAAGATTTGATTAAAAACGTGTACTTAAACACGACGAAATGTAATGAGGAGCGGATACGTAGAAAGAAAAGTGAAATATCTACCGAAATGGAAAAGATGTCTCGGATTCTGTGTCTGGTTTCGGAGTTGCGGGGAATCAAAGGAAGAAATGCAGCCGGAAGACGTACATGTAAATGGATCCATTCCGATTGGACATCTTCGAGCATCGGACATTGCGATTGGACATCTGCGAGCATTGGGCATTGTGACATCATTACGATGGGAACGAATCGAAAGGCAGAAAGGCAGACGGACGGCAGCCGGACGGATGGGACGAGAGTTTTATATATTAACTAGACCAAGTGCAGACCCGTTGGGTCTGTTTCCCCAACGGCGTTTGGGGGGGGGGGGGGGTTGAGAAGAGGGGAGAGGAGGAGGAGCAAACGGGATAGATTTGGGA
>NW_022630711.1:0-68139 GCF_010909765.2 Amblyraja radiata | reverse complement strand
CTCACCCACACCCCCTCTTCTCCTCCTCTCCACAACCCCCCCACCACTATCCCTCTTGCCCCTCTCTCTGTGTTTCTGTCTCTCTCTCTGTCTCTGCACCTTCTCTCTCTGCCCTCGCTCCCTCTTAGATGTGACTGCAAGTTGGGGGCTGTGCGTCAGTAGATAGGGTGGTTATTGGGTAAAAGAGCAAATTAATACTCTTAATATAATATCAAGGGGGGTAATTAGCGTGGTGCGGGGGGAGTAGTTAGTGTGTGTGACGCTGCGTGCCGCCTCCCCCCCCTCCCCCAAAACCGCACGTTGGGAGAACAGACCCAACGGGTCTGCACTTGGTCTAGCATATATTTATTGCTCATTATTCTATGTTCGCTCTAAAGGCACTAAACCTCTCTCCGGCCCTCTAAGCCCCCGCTTAAACCATTTAAGCCCCTCTAAGCCCCTCTAGCTCTCAAAACCTCTTTCTACCCCCGGATAACCCCTCTAACCTCTTTAAACCACCCTAAATCCCTCTAAACCACCCGAAACCCGTCTAAACCACTCCTAACCACTCCAAACCCATCGAAACACCTCCAAAAACGACCAACACCAATAAACCCCTGAAAACCCATCTACAGGCCTCCAAACCCCGCTAAAGCCGACTAACCCCCTCTAAAGCACTCTAACCCCCTCTAAACACTTCCAAACCCATCTAAACCCCTCGAAACCATTCGAAAGCACTCTAAACCCCTATAAACACTTCTAAGCCTCTGAACCCATCTCAACAGCTCTAAGCCCCATCTAAACACCTCAACCCCTCTAAACTCTCTGAAGCCCTTTAAACCCCTTAAAGCTCTTTATACCCCTCTACACCCTCTAAACCCTTCTAAGCCCATCTAATCCCCTCGGAACAACTCTAAACACGTCTAAGGCCCTTTAAACCTCTCTAAACCCACCTGACCCCCTCTAACCCTCTCTAAACCCCTCTAACCCACTCTAACCACTTGTAGCCCCCTCTAACCCCTTCTGCGCACTTCTAACCTCCTCTACCCACTTCTAACCCCATCTTAACCACTCTAAACCCCTCTTAACCGCGCTTAACCCCTCTAACCCATCTAAACAACTTTAAACCACTCTAAAGCACACTAATGCCACGTAAACCCCTCTAAACCCCTCTAATCCCTCTAAGCCCATTAAAAACTCTCTAACCCCTCTAAAACGCTCTAAACCACTCTCATCCCCTCTAAACCCCACTAAAACCCCTCGAAACACCTCCAAACCCATCACAACCTCCCTAAGCCTCTAACACCACTATACCTCTCCAAACACCTCCACACACCTCCAAACCCCTCTAACCCTAAACCACTCTAAACCATTCTAACCCCAACTAAACCCTTCTAGCACTTTCTCACCCCGCGAAACCACTCGAAACCCCTCTAAACCCTTCCAACGATCTGTAATCACCTCTTATCCCATCGAAACCATTCGAAACCCCCCTAGGCACCTCTAAATCATTCGAAGCCCCTCTAAACCCCTCTAAAACCATTCAAAACCCCTCTAAAGCCTCTAAACTCCTCGAATCATCTAACTCAGTCTAACACGCTATAGCCCCCTCTATAGCCCCCTCCAGACCTCCAACGCCCTATAAATCCCTCTAAACAACGCTCACACCCTTTACCCACTTCTACCCCTCGAAACCCATCTTAACCTCTCTAGACCCATCTAAACACCTTTACACACCTCCAAACCCCACTTAAACCGTCAAACCCCCTCTAATCCCCTCAAAACACCTCTAAACCACCCTGAGCCCCTCTAAACCAATCTAAAGCCCTCTAACTCCATCTATCGCCCTCCATCCACTTTTAAACACCTCTACACCATTCCGAACCCCCTCTTAACCGCTCTAAACCCCTCTAAAAATCTAAACGCATTTGAAGCACTAAAGCCCTCTAAACCTAATTTAACCAATCTAAAGCCCTCTAAACGACGAAATCCCTCTAATCACTTTATTCCCCTCTAACCCCCTCTACCTACTTCGAAACACCTCCTGACCACTCTAATCCCCTCGAAACCACTCTAAATACTTCTATATCCCTCTAAACTAAACCCCTATAAACCATTTTAACACTCTCTAATCCCCTAAAAACCCCTCGAAACTTTTTGAAAAGCCTCTATACCCCTCTAAACCTTTCGAAACCCCTCGGCACCCCTCAAACCCCCCCTCTAAACCACTCCAAACACCACGAAACCTCTCTAAACCCCTCTAGACCCACTATAACCCTCTAAACACATCTACTCCCCTCCAAACCCCCTCTATAGCTCTCCAAACACATATAAACCCCACTAAATCCCTCTAAATCCATATGTACACCCCAAACCTTCCAAAGCCCTCCAAACCACTCCTAACCACTCGCCCCCTCTAGCCCCTCCTAACTTCCTCATGGCTCTCTAAACCCCTCTAAAACCTATCTACACCCCTCTAACACCCTCCAACCACTCTCTACCTACTTCTAAACTTCTAACCACACAAACCCCTCTAAACCGCTTGAAAACCCCTCTAAATCACTCTATTCACATTTAAAACCACTCTAAAACCCTCTAAAGCCCTCAACACCCTTCTAAACCACGCGAAATCCCTCTAAACCCCTCTAACGATCTCTAAACCACTCTCAACCCCACAAAACCCTCGAAGCCCTTCTAACATTCTCTAATCCCTGCCTCACTGGACTCTCATCAATTTGGATACAGAGCAAATAGATCAACAGAGGATGCCATCTCTCTGGCTCTTCACACTGTCCTGACTCACCTGGACAGACTGTGAGGTGCTCTTCATTGACTCCAGCTGGAATTCAAAACGGTCATCCCCACCAAGCTCACTACCAACTCCACCTCAGCCTCAGCTCGCCGATATGCGATTGGATCCTGAACTTTCTGACGGAGCGACTGCAGGCAGTGAGACTGGGCCCGCACCTGTCCTCCACTATCACCCTGAGCACCGGCACACCACAGGGCTGTGTACTAAGCCCCATGTTCTACTCCCTCTTCACTCGCGACTGCGTTCCTGCATTCGACACCAACACCATCGTGATGTTTGCAACAGTGAATGGCCTGATCACCAACGGTGCTGTAACAAAATACAGAGCGGAGGTGCAGAACCTGGCGGACTGGTGCACACGTAACAACTTGTCACTAAACACCTCCAAGACCAAGGAGCTGATTATTGACTTCAGGAGGTCCCATAATGGAGAATACGCCCCAAACTCCATTTAAGGGGAAAGTGCGGAGAGAGTGGTCCAGCTTTCATTTTCTGGGCACTCACATTTCTGAGGACCTCACATGGTCCACCAACACCGCTGCGCTGGTCAAGAAGGCATAGCAACGACTGTTCTTCCTGAGGACATTAAAAAATACTGGTCTGCCACAACAGCTGCTGACAACGTTCTACCACTGCACCACAGAGAGCATATTAACGTATGGCATTTCTGTGTGGTATCTCAGCTGCACGGAAGCGGAGTGGAGACATCTTCAGCGCGTCGTCCACGGAGCGCAGAGGATCATTGGGACACAGCTACCAGCCTTGGAGGGCATCTATCACACACGTTGCCTCGGGAAGGCCGTCAGCATCCATAAAGACTCCTCACACCCCTGTAACGGACTGTTCAAATTACTTCCCTCCGGCAGACGTTACAAGGCCTTCTACGCCCAAACCTCCAGACTCAGAAACAGCTTTATTCCCAGAGCAAAAGCGGCTCTGAACCGGCCCTGGTGAGTGCCCCCCACCCCTCCTGGACTGTCTCCCTCGGATGGCCACGTCACACAGCTTATTCATTTATTTTACTTTTCTTTTACATCGTTTGGAAGCTGCATACTACCATCTCGTTGCACTGACGTGAAATGACAATAAAATATATTATTTATTATTATTATTATTATATATTATTATTATTATTATTATTATTATTATTATTATTATTATTATAATTATTATTATTATTCCCCTCGAAACCCACTAACGACGTCTAAGCCACATCAAACCTCTCTAAACACCTGTAACCACCTCTAACCCCATCTAAACACTTCTAAACCACTCTAACCCCCTCTAGCCCCCCTCAAACCCCCTCTAAACCCGTCTGAAATCATCTAAACCCCTTTAACCCCCTCCAACACCATCTACCCACTTCTAACCCCCTCTTATAACCATATAACCATATAACAATTACAGAACGGAAACAGGCCATCTCGGCCCTACAAGTCCGTGCCGAACAATTATTTACCCTAGTCCCATCTACCTTCCTTTCTTAACCAACCTTCCATGAGGAACCTTGTCAAAGGCCTTACTAAAGTCCATTAGACAACATCCACTGCTTTACCTTCATCAATTTCCCTAGTAACCTCTTAAAAAATTCAAGATTAGTCAAACATGACCTTCCAGGCACAAATCCATGTTGACTGTTCCTAATCAGACCCTGTTGATCCAGATGCTTATATATATTATCTCTAAGTATCTTTTCCATTAATTTGCCCAACACTGAAGTCAAACTAACAGGTCTATAATTGCTAGGCTTACTCTTAGAACCCTTTTTAAACAATGGAACAACATGCGCAGTACGCCAATCCTCCGGCACTATTCCCGTTTCTAATGACATTTGAAATATTTCTGTCATCGCCCCTGCTATTTCTACACTCTTTCCTCAATGTCCTAGGGAATGTCCTTTCCGGACCTGGAGACTTATCCACTTTTATATTTTCAAAAGTATCAGTACTTCTTTTTCTTTGAATCTCATAGTATCCATAGCTACTTTCCTTGTTTCCCTTACCTCACATAATTCAATATCCTTCTCCTTGGTGAATACCGAAGAAAATAAATTGTTCAATATCTCCCCCATCTCTTTTGGTTCTGCAGATAGCTGTCCACTCTATCTCTCTAATTTGAAATAATTTTTGAAATAATTTAATTGCCACACAACCAAGGTCGGTGGTATTTGGGTTGCCAGCAGCGGTACAATAATAAAGAACACAACCACAATAAAAATTTTAAACAAACATCCACCACAGCATTCATCACTGTGGTGGAAGGCACAGAGCTTGGCCAGTCCTCCTCCATTTTCCCCCGTGGTCGGGACCACCACCCTCCACAGCCGTTGCTGCGGGCGTCCAGATGGTAAGGGACAAAGTCAAAGTCAAGGTGAGTCCAGGATCGGCTCTTCCCAACCAGAGACCGCGGCTTCAGGCTGGTGTAGGCCGCAGGCCGGCGGTCAAAGTTTTAAAGTACCTGCCGTGCCGCAGCCGGAAGCACCGCAGTCTGCAGGGCCGGCGGTCGAAGCTCCCCTCCAGGGGAGATGATAAGTCCTACCACGCCCGCGGTAGAAGACGGCCGCGGGCCGGTGGTGGAAGCTTCTTCCCCCGGGTCCCCAACGTGAGATCCCGGGCTGTAGATGCCGCACCAGCTGGAGTTCTGCAGACAGCTGCTTCAGGCTGCCGGCTGCCGCGGGCCAGCGTAACAGAGCGCTCCCCTCCAGCGAGGTCTCACCAGCTCCGCGCCGAGAGTCCACGCTGCGCCCGCCGCTGAAGCTCCGGGCGCGTCTCCGGGAAAGTCGGCGCCGATCCCTGCTGTTAGGCCACGGGGGAGGCGACCTGAAAAAGTCGCCTCTCCATGGAAGAGGCGGCCGAAACGGTTTCCCCCTCACCCCCCCACACCACCCCGCACACAAACACACAAAGAAACATTAAAAACAGACTTTTAAACATACTAAAAAAATAAAAAAAGTTGAAAAAAGACGGACACGCTGCCGACAGGCTGCTGCCAGTGCAGCGCCCCCTACCGAATTCCGAATTGACCAATTTTATCCCTCGTTATCCTTTTGCTATTAATATAGCTGTAGATTTACTTTCACCTTACTTGCCAAAGCAACCTCATATCTTCGTTTAGCTTTTCTAATTTCTTTCTTAAGATTCTTTTTACATTCTTAATACTTCGCAAGCACCTCATTCACTCCATGCTGCCTATAATTATTGTAGATCTCTTTTCCGAACCAAGTGTCCAATTTCCCTTGAAAACCATGGCTCTCTCCAATTTTTACTATTTTCTTTCAACCGGAACATAAAGATTGCGTACTCTTAAAATTTCCCGTTTAAATGTCCTCCATTTCTCGTCTACATCCTTCCCATAAAACAAAATGTCACAATTCACTCCTTTTAAATCCTTTCGCATCTCAACAAAGTTAGCCTTTCTCCAATCAAAAATCTCAACCCTAGGTCCAGTTCTGACCCTCTCCATAATTATATTGAAACTAATGGTATTGTGATCACTGGACCCGAAGTGTTCCCCAACGCATACCTCCGCCACCTGACCTGTCTCATTTCCTAACAGGAGGTCCAGCTCTAGTAGGTACCTCTATGTATTGCTGCAAAAAACTATCCTGCACACATTTTACAAACTCCAAACCATCCAGCCCATTTACAGAATGTGTTTCCCAGTCTATGTGTGGAAAATTGAAATCTCCCACAATCACTATCTTGTGCTTACTACTAATATCTGCGATCTCCTTACATATTTGCTCTTCCAATTCTCGCTACCCATTTGATTGTCTATAATACACCCCTATAAGTGTTGCTACACCTTTTCCACCTCAGTTCCACCTAAATAGCCTCCCTCGACGATCCCTCCAATCTATCCTGCCAAAGCACTGCTGTAATTTCTTCCCTGACTAGCAATGCAATACCTCCACCTCTTGACCCTCTATCACACCTGAAGCAACGAAATCCTGAAATATTTACTTTCCAATCACAGCCCTCCTGCAACCATGTTTCACTGATCGCCACAACATCATACTTCCAGCTATCAATCCAGGCTCGAAGCTCATTACAATGCTCCTAGCATTAAAATATGCACATTTAAGAAACCCACCGCCCGTTATTCTCTGTTTATTTTATTTTTCTTCTTTCTCCCCTAAATTTTGGGTCCGAGTGCTTCCCTTCTCTGCCTCCTGCCTCACACTCTGTCTACTAGTTTTCTCTATTTGAGTCCCTCCCCCCCCCCCCCCCCATTCTAGTTTAAAGTCTCCCCAGTAGCCTTTGCAAATCTCCCCGCCAGGATATTGGTCCTCCTCGGGTTCAAGTGCAACCCATCCTTTCTGTACAGGTCACACCTTCCCCAAAAGAAGTCCCAATGATCCAGAAACTTCCTGAGCGTGACCCACTTGTCTGTCTCCCGAGGTATTCGAGTGACCCCCTCTCTATAACTCCTGTCTATGACCTCCTCACTCTCCCTGGCCAGACAGAGGTCATCGAGCTGCTGCACCAGGTTCCTAATCCGGCCCCTTTAGAGCCCCATCTCGACGCACCTGGCGCAGATGTGGACGCCTGGAGGGCTATCCGACTCCATGACCTCCCACATCTGATATCCAGAACAGTAAACCGCCCTGGCCCTCATTTTCTCGCCTTACCCTGGATACAATACAAGTACAATACAATTCAAACTGCTGGAAGAACCCTTAGCTCACTGTTCCTTTACTCGCTCACACTATAAAAATCTTTATCCATAACTCTCCTCCCAATTCCCTAAATTCTCCCTCTTAACCACTCTAAACCCCTCTTAACCGGTATTACCACCTCTAAACACTCTAAACCCATTTAAACCCCTCGAAACACCTCGAGACCCCTCTAAATCCCTCAGCCCCCTCTAAAACCCTCTAAATCACTCTACACCACCTCTAAACGCATCTAAACCAATGCTAACCCCTCGAAACCCCACTAAACCCTCGAAACCCCTTCGAAACCCCTCTAAAATCGTCCAAAACCACTATACCCCTCTAAAAACCTCTACACACCTCCAAACCCCACAAAGCCCACGAAACCACTATAAAAGCCTCTAAACCCTCTTCCCTCTCTAAACCGCTCCAACGCCATCTAAACATCTCTAAACCCCTCTAAACCATTCTAAACCCCTCTACCCTTCTAACTCTCGAATCCCCTGTAAATACCTCGAAAGCCCTTTAAACCCTACTAGCTCTGTGACCCCCTCGAAACCCTTCGAAACCGCTCTAAACCCCTCTAAATCATTCGAAACCACCTTAAAACCCCCCCTAACCCCCTCTAAAAACCCGTTAAACCCATAACCCCCCCTAAACTATTCAAAACCCCTCCAAACTCCTCTAATGCCCACTAAACCTCTCGAAACCCATCGAAACCCCTCTAAATCATTCGTAACCCCTCTAAAGCTCTTCAACGACCTCTAAACACGTCCAAGCCCCTCTAAACCCACCTAAAGCACTCTAACGTCCTCTGAACACCTCTAAATCACTCTACCCCCTCTCAACCACTCTATACCCCCTATAAACACTTCTAAACCCTCTACACCCCTCTAAAACCCTGTAAAGCCCCCAAAACACCTCTAAAATTCTATCTCCACTCCAAACCCCCTAAATTAATCTAAACCCCTCTAACCGAATCTACCCGCCTCGATAACCCGCTCAACACCTCTAAACCTCTATTAACCGCTCTAAACCTCCTCTAAAGAACTTTAAACCTCTCTAAACCCCTCTAACTCTTCTGAACCACTCAGAACTCCACTAAACCTCTCTAAATCCCTCTAACCCCCCTAAACCCATTAAAAACCTGTAAATCCCTCTAAACACCTATAAATTTTTCCCTCCAAACCCCCTAAACTACTCTAAACCACTCCAAACCCCTCGAAACTCTTCTAACCTCGTCCAAACCCCTCCAACCCCCTCGAAACACCTCTAAAACCTTCTAACCTCACTATACCTCTGCACCACTCAAAACCTCTATAAACACCTCTACACCCCTCCAAACCTAAAGCCCGCTAAAACGCTCTAAACATCTCTAGTCCTCTAAACACCTCAAAACCTCTCTAAACATATAGAACACTCTAAACCCGTCTATAACTCTCCAAACTCTCCTCTAATCACACAATACTCCCTAATACTCCCTAAACATCTGTACAGCCCTACAAACCCCTCTAAAGCCCTCAAAACCCATCTAAGGCCATCTAAACATTTCCAAACCCACGAAACACCTCAAAACCATTCGAACCCCTTCTACACTCTAAATCCTTGGAAATCCCTCTAAACCCCTCGAAACGCTTCTAAGCACCTCTAAGCCCCTCTGAACACCCCATAAATCGCTCTAATCCCCTCTAACCCCCTCTTAACCCCCTCTAACCGCATCTACCCGCCTCGAAATCCCTCTTAACCCCTCCAAATCCCTCTAAACCGCTCTAAATCCCTCTAAACCACTTTAAATCCCTCTAAAACCTCTAAAGTCCTCTAAACACCTCAAAACACCTCTAAACCCCTCTAAAATCCTCTAGCCATACTATTCCCCATCTACACCCCCTAAAACCCACTCTAAACCACTCGCCACCTCCAAAATCCTCTAAAGCACTCGAAACCACTTTAAACCGTTCTAAACCACTCTAACCCCCTCTAGCCCCCTCTAGCCCCCACCAAATTCCTCCAACGCTCTCTAAACCCCTCTAAACCCCATCTACAACCCACTATCCCCCTCCAACACTCTCCCTAAACTCCTCGTAACCACACTAAATCCCTCTAAACCGCTCGAAACCCCTCTAAATCCCTCTAATCAACGTTAAATCACTCTAAAGCCCTCTAAAGCCCCTCTAAACCCCGCGAAACCCCTCTAAACCATTCTAAACCCCGCGAAACCCCTCTAAACCCCTCTAACGACCTCTAAACCCCTCTCAGCCCCAATAAACCTTCGAAACCCTTCTAAATGTGTAATCCCCTCTAAACCCCTCTAAACCAAACTACACCCCTCGAAATCCCTCCAAATCATTGAAAACCCCTCTAAACCCCTCTAAACCACTCTAAACCCCCTTTCCCTCTCTAAACCCCTCCAACGCCATCCAAACACCTCTAAACCATTCTAAACCCCTCTACCCTTCTAACACTCTGTGACCCCTCTAAACCACTCGAAATCTAACCCCATTTAAATCATTCGAAACCCCTCTAAAACACTCCAAACCCCTGCAAAACCCCATGAATGTGCAGATAGCTAGTTGGCTATAGCTAGATAGCTATAGTTGGGATCACGGAGACAGGGTGACCAAGGCTGGGAGCTGAACATCCAGGGATATTCAATATTCAGGAGGGATAGACAGAAAGGGAAAGGAGGCGGGGTAGCGTTGTTGGTTAGAGAGCCTCTAGAGAGCAGGTTAAAGCAATAGAAAGGAAGCACATTAGCTTAGAGCATGTGGAATCGATATGGGTAGAGCTGCGAAACACTAAGGGGCAGAAAACTCTAGTGAGATTTGTGTACAGGCCACCTAACTAGTAGTGGAGTTGGGGATGGCATCAAACAGGAAATTAGAAAAGCGTGCAACAAAGGTAAAACTGTTATAATGGGTGACTTAAATCTACATATAGGTGAATCAAATTGGCAAGGGTGCTGAAGAAGAGGATTTCTTGGAATGTATGCGGCATAGTTTTCTAAACCAACATGTAGAGGAACCAACGAGAGAGCAGGCTATTCTAGATTGGGTATTGAGTAATGAGGAAGGGTTAGTTAGCAGTCTTGTTGTGCGTGGCCCTTGGGCAAGAGTGACCATAATATGGTTGAGTTCTTCATTAGGATGGAGAGTGACATTGTTAATTCGGAAACAAGGGTCCTGAGCTTAAAGAAAGGTAACTTTGAGGGTATGAGACGTGAATTGGCCAAGATAGACTGGCGATTGATTCTTAATGGGTTGACGGCGGTTATGCAATGGAAGGCATTTAAAGACTGCATGGATGAACTACAACAATTGTTCATCCCAGTTTGGCAAAAAAATAAATCAGGGAAGGTAGTGCATCCGTGGATAACAAGGGAAATCAGGGATAGTATCAAAAAGCAGCCTACCAGAGGACTGGGGGAAATTCAGAGACCAGCAGAGGAGGACAAAGGGCTTAATTAGGAAAGGGAAAATAGATTATGAAAGAAAACTGGCAGGGAACATAAAAACTGACTGCAAACGCTTTTATAGATATGTGAAGAGAAAAAGATTAGATAAAACAAATGTAGGTCCCTTGCAGTCAGTAACAGATGAATTGATCATGCGGAACAAGGACATTGCAGACCAATTGAATAACTACTTTGGTTCTGTCTTCACTAAGGAAGACATAAATAATCTGCCGGAAATAGCAGGGGACCGGGGGTCAAATGAGATGGAGGAACTAAGTGAAATCCAGGTTAGCCGGTAAGTGGTGTTAGGTAAATTGAATGGATTAAAGGCAGATAAATCCCCAGGGCCAGATAGGCTGCATCCCAGAGGTACTTAAGGAAGTAGCCCCAGAAATAGTGGATGCATTAGTGATATTTTTTCAAAACTCTTAAGATTCTGGAGTAGTTCCTGAGGATTGGAGGGTAGCTAATGTAACCCCACTTTTTAAAAAGGGAGGGAGAGAGAAAACGGGGAATTACAGACCAGTTAGTCTAACGTCGGTATTGAGGAAACTGCTAGAATCCGTTATTAAAGATGGGATAGCAGCACATTTGGAAAGTGGTGAAATCATTGGACAAAGTCAGCACGGATTTATGAAAGGTAAATCATGTCTGACGAATCTTATAACTAGTAGAGTGGATAAGGGAGAATCAGTGGATGTGTTATATCTGGACTTTCAGAAGGCTTTCGACAAGGTATTGGCGGTTCAGTATTGTTGTGGATCGAGAACTGGCTGGCAGACAGGAAGCAACGAGTAGGAATAAACGGGTCCTTTTCACAATGGCAGGCAGTGACTAGTGCGGTACCGCAAGTCTCAGTGCTGGGACCCCAGCTATTTACGATATATATTAATGATTTGGACGAGGGAATTGAATCTCCAAGTTTGCGGATGACACCAAGCTGGGGGGCAGTGTTAGCTGTGAGGTGGATGCAAGGAGGCTGCAAGGTGACTTGGATAGGCTGGATGAGTGGGAAAATGCATGGCAGATGCAGTATAATGTGGATAAATGTGAGATCCACTTTGGTGGCAAAAACAGAAAAGTAGATTATTATCTGAATGGTGGCCGATTAGGAAAGTGGGGAGATGCAACGTGACCTGGGTGTCATGGTACACCAGTCATTAAAAGTAGGCATGCAGGTGCAGCAGGCAGTGAAGAAGGCGAATGGTATGTTAGCATTCATAGCAAAAGGATTTGAGTATAGGAGCAGGGAAGTTCTACTGCAGTTGTATAGGGTCTTGGTGAGACCACACCTGGCGTATTGCGTTCAGTTTTGCTCCTAATCTGAGGAAAGACATTCTTGCCATAGAGGGAGTACAGAGAAGGTTCACCAGACTGATTCCTGGAATGTCAGGACTTTCATATGAAGAAAGACTGGATAGACTCAATTTGTACTCGCTAGAATTTAGAAGATTGAGGGGTGATCTTATAGAAACTTACAACATTCTTAAGGGGTTGGACAGGCTAGATGCATGAAGATTGTTTCCGATGTTGGGGAAGTCCAGAACAAGGGGTCACAGTTTAAGGATAAGGGGGGAAATCTTTTAGGACCGAGATGAGGAAAACATTGTTCACACAGAGAGTGGTGAATCTCAGGAATTATCTGCAGCAGAAGGTAGTTGAGGCCAGTTCGTTGGCTATATTTAAGAGGGAGATTCTATGTTTCTATGTAAAGCCCTTTCAATCCGTAAACCCCCCAGATCCACTCTAAACCCCTCTAAACTCCTCTAATGCCCTCAAAACCCCTCTAAACCATTCTAAAACCCTCTAACATTATCTAATCCCCTCTAAACCCATCGAAACCTCTCGAAACCCTTCGAGACCCATCTAAATCATTCGTGTCCCTTCTAAACCTCTCCAACGACCTCTAAACACCTCTAATCCCCTCGAAATCCATCTACACCACTCTGAACCACGTTAAACCCCTATACACCCCTCAACCCCCCCCCCCCCAAACTACTCCAAGCCCATCTATCCCCCTCTAAACCCCTCTAAATCTCACTAAAGCCTTCTAAACACCTCTAAATCCCTTTATTCCCTCTAAACCCCTCTAAATCACTCTAAACCACTCTTAACCGCTCTATGCACCTCGAAACACCTCTAAAACCCACTAATCACCCCTAAAGCCCTCTAAACACTTCTAAAGCCCTCTGACCCCATTTAAACCCTTCTAAACACTTCTAAGCCCCGCTAAACTCTTCTAAACCGCGCTGAACCCCTCTAACCCCCTATAAACCCTCTATGCACCTCTAAACCCATGTAGAGCCCTCTAAGTCCCTATAAACCCCTCTATACCGCTCTAAACCCCTATGCCCCTCTAGGGTTCTATACCTATCAAACACTCTAACCCCCTCTTAAACCCTCTAAACCATTCGAGACCTTTCTAAACCATTCGAAGTCATTCTAAAGCCCTCTAACCATTTCTAACTCTCTTTAACCCCCTGTAAATCCATCCAAACTACTCTAAAACCATCTAATGCCCTCTAAACACATCTAAACCACTCTAAATCCCTCTAATCCCACTATACTCCCCAACACATATGTACAGCCCTCCAAACTCTTCTAAAGCCCTCTAAACCCCTCTAAATCCATCTAAACCCTCGAAACACCTCGAAACCATTCGAACCCCATCTAAACCACTACATCCTTCGAAACCCCTCTAAACACCTCTACACACTTCTAAACCCCTCTGAACAACCCTATACCGCTCTAAACTCCTATAAACCCATCTAAACCAATCTTAACCCCCTCTAACCGCCTATACCCACCTCGAAAAACATCTAAATCACTATATATCGCTCTAAATCCCACAAAATCCTTCTAAATACACTTAAACTACTCTAAAGCCCTCTAAACCCCTTTAAAACCCTCTAAAACTTCTAAAGCGCTCTAAACACCTTTAAACACCACCAAACCCCTCGAAGACCCTCTGAACCCCTGTAATCCAAACACTCAGCCACTAGCCCTCTAAACCACTCAAACCTCTCGAAACCCCTGAAATCCACCCATATAAACACCTCTACCCACATCGGAACCCCTCTAATCCCCTCTAAAACCATGTAATGCCCTATAAATACCTATCAACCAGTCTTTGCCCTCTAAACCCCTCTATATCCCTCTAAACCACTCTAAATGCCCCCCAAACACCCTCTAAACCGCTCCAATCCGCTCTAAACCAATCTAAACACCTGGAAGCCCCCTGTAAACCCCTCTAAATCCACTATACTTCTCCAAACAACTCTACAGCATTCCAAACACCTTTAACGCTCACTAAACCCCTCTAACCCACTCTAAACCTCTCTAACGACCTCTAAACCCCTCTCATCCCCACTAAACCATCGAAACCCTTCCAACACTCTGTATTCCCCTCTAAACCCCACTACACCCCCTCGAAACCCCTCGAAATCATTGGAAACTCCTCTACACCCCTCTAAACCCATCCTCACTCTCTATACCGCTCCAACGCCATCTAAACAGCTCTAAACTATTCTAAACCCCTCTACCCTTCTAACTCTCTAATCACTTCTAAACACCTCGAAACCCCTGTAAACCATTCTAACACTCTGTGACCCCTCTAGACCACTCGACACACTGCGAACCCTCTAAAACCCTTTAAATCATTCGACCCCCCCCCCCCAGAACCACTCTAAACCCCTCAAAACTCCTCTGCCCGTTAAACCCATCGAAACCATTCTACACCCCTGTAAACACTTCTAATATTCTCTAATCCCCTTCGAGACCCCTCTAAATAATTCGTAACCTTTCTAAACCTCTTCAACGACCTCTAAACACCTCTAAGCCCCTCTAAACCTATATACACCACTATAAACCCCTTTGAGCCCCTCTCCATCCCTCAAACCCCCCCCCCAATCACTCTAACCACCTCTAAACCTCACTAAAGCCTTCTAAACACCTCTAAATCCCTCTAAACCACTCTTAACCGCTCTATGCACCTCGAAATACCTCTAAAACCCTCTAACCCCACTAAACTCCTCTAAACCCCTCTACAGCCCTCCAAACACCTCTAAAGCACACTAAACACCTCTAAAGCCCTCTGAACACTTCTAAAGCCCTCTGACCCTCTAAACCCTTTTAAATTCTTCAAAGCCCCTCTAAACCCTTCTAAACCCCGCTGAAGCCCTCTAAACCTCTATAAACTCTCTATGACCTTCTAAACCCCTGTAAACCCCTCTAAATCCCTCTATATCCCTCCTAAGCCCCTTTCCCCTCTAGGGCTCTATACCTATAAAATACTATAACCCCTCTTAAACCCTCAAAACCATTCAAAACCTTTCTAAACCCTTTTAAACATTTCTAACGCTCTCTAACCCCACTATACTCCCCAAAACCTATGTACAGCCCTCCAAACCCACTAAGCCCACTAAACCCCTCTAAACACCTCTAAATACTTCTAAGCCCCTCTAAACCCCTCTAAACCAATTTAAACCTCGAACCGCCTCTACTCATCTCGAAATAACTCTTAACCCCTCTAATCCGCTCCAAAATCCTTCTAAATCCCTCTAAATACCTTTAAACCTATATAAAGCCCTAAAAACATCTTTAACCCCTCTAAACCCTCTAAAGTACTCTAAACACCTCTAAACCCCTGTTAGCCCATCTGAAACTCTGTAATTCCTACTAAACCCCACTAAGCGCCTCTAGCCTTCTAAACGACTCAAAACCCATCTAATCCCCTCAAATCCCCTCTAAACACTTCAAACCTCAATAAACCCTTCTAAATCCCTTTAAAACCCTGTAAAGCACTCTACGGCTTGCGGACTACTCACTATCGTGGGGCTGGCCGGCCACGGAGCGTGAGGAGCGGTGGTGGCTCGCAGCTGCGGCCCGATTCCGGTGCTCGGAGGCTCCAGCCGCAGGTCCGGTGGACGGTGACATCGGGAGCTCGCGGGTCCTGGTGGGAGACCGTTTTTCTGAGCATCCGCAACGCAACTTCTCCCGCCCGTGTCGCCGGTTTGAAATGACCCGGAGCGGGGCCGTACATCGCCCGGCGCGGCTTCAACGGTCGCAGGACCTGCCAACGCCCGCGGGGGGCTCCCCGTTGAGACATTAAGAGCTGGAGCGGGGCCGTATATCGCCCGGCGCTGCCATAACGGCGTGGGACTTTCCATCGCCCGTCTGGGGGCTTTAACATCGGGAGAAAAAATGGAACACGGGAGAGAAAAATACTTTGCAGTGTGGAGGAGAGTCACTGAGATGGATGTTTCTGTGAATTGAATTGTTTGTGTGTCAAGTAGAAATTGTTTGTTTTTTTGTTTTTTTGTCTTTTTTTAAATTTTAATTTTATTAGAAGTAAGTACAGTCATATGGCACCAAAGTGCCTAATATATATTTTCATAATACATTTTATGTACAACTTTTGTTTTTGTTTTGTTACATTGAAAAAAGATTAGAATAAGAAAAAGAAGTTAGATAGTAAAGGATAGAAAGATGTGAAATATAGTGTGTGAAGGAAGAAAACGAGTAAATGAAGAAAGTTGAGAAAGAGAAAATAGAAAAAATAAAATAAAATAAAAAATAAAAGGAGATCATTATTTATAATCTTGACCAACCCTCGTCCAGTCCTGAAACAGTTCTTTTACAATTGTGTTGCACCATATGATTAAAAAAAAACGACGAATGGAGACCAACTCGTTATGAATTGGTCTGATTAATCCATTAGGAGGAATCGCATTTCCTCAAGATGAGCGGTGTCCAACATACTTGCAATCCACATTTTAAGCGTTGGTATTGATGTACCCTTCCAAGATTTAAGTATTAATTTTTTTGCTATTATTAAACCATAGTTAAGGAATAGATTTTGAGATGTGTTTAATTTATTCCCATCTTCCATTACGCCAAATATAATCATTTCCGTATTAGGTTCCATTCTTGTCTTGAATAATTTTGTAAATATTTCAAAAATATCATTCCAAAATCTATAAAGTTTTATGCAGGAACTAAGGAGTGTGTTATAGTTGCATTTTGGGCTAGACATTTATCACAAGTGGCGGATATATTTGGATAAAATGTGTTCAATCTTGTTTTTGAATAATATAATCTATGTACAATTTTAAATTGAATTAGATTATGTCTTACATTAATTGAACATTTGTGAATATATATCAAGTACTTTTCCCATGTAACCGTCGTAATTTTTATCATTAGTTCACGTTCCCACTCTTCTCTAAGTACCTCTGTCGATGGTAGGTCTATATTTAGAATACTGTTATATATATGTGATATTAATTTTTGTGAGTCAGCTTCAATATTCATTGCTTCTTCCAATACTTCAGATGTTATTTTTTGATATCCTTGTATATGTTTTTTCATGAAATCGCAAATCTGAAGATATTTAAAATATTGGTTGTTTTTCAATTTAAATTTTAATTGTAGTTGTTGGAATGATAGTAGGTTTCCCATTTCGTACATATCCCCGATCCTTCTAATTCCGAGACTTTCCCATTGGTTATATGTCTTATCAATAAGAGATGGTTTAAATAAAGGGTTATTCGCTATTGGCATTAACAATGATAGATTTCTTAATTTTAAAGATAATTTTATTTGTTTCCAAATTCTTATTGTACCATATATAATTGGGTTCTTCTTATATATTGTGTTATTCAGTTTTTGGGGGGAGAAGAGGATCGTTCCTATATTACAAGGATGGCAATCCTCCTTCTCCATTTTTATCCATTCTGTCTGTTGGGTAGAACTATCCAGCCAATAAATCATATTCTTAATATGTACTGCCCAGTAATCTACATTACTAAAACTCTGTTCTTGACCGGTTTTGGCCAGCTGTGCTGCGATTTCCGAGAGAACGCCGCCACCTACGGCCGTCATTTTTGGCCACCTCGCTCAGAGCCCCCCCCCCCCCCTCCGCCGCATGTGTGCCGAGGATTTTTCCCATCGATGAAATATGACAGATATATTAATTCTTTTACAAAATTCCCCATTCTCTCTGCTGGCCCCGCTGGAGGGAGGGGGAGGGACTATAAAACCAGGAAGTGGTGTGCCTCAATCAGTCTCTGCAAGTGGCGTGCCTCAATCAGAGCTCTGAATGACACTGAACAAATGTGTCCACAGCTGTGAGTACCCATAATGTGGTTTGAAAATTAATATATGGTTAGTTGGAAGTAAAAAAGCACTGCCTGCAAATGGTTGTTGTGTTTGGCTTGAAGTAAAAGGGCGCGCTCTCTCCCTCTCCCTCTCTCTCTCCCCTCTCTCCTCTCTCTCTCTCTCTCTCTCTCTCTCTCTCTCTCTCTCTCTCTCTCTCTCTCTCTCTCTCTCTCTCTCTCTCTCTCTCTCTCTCTCTCTCTCTCTCTCGCTCTCTCTCTCGCTCTCTCGCTCTCTCGCTCTCTCGTATATAGACCGGTATAGACTGAAATAGGTATAGTAATTGTGGTAGGAAGATCATTTTTATTGCATTTATTCTACCTAATAATGATAAGGGAAGTGTTTTCCAAAATTTAATCAACGTATTAAGTTTATTTATTAAAGGTATGAAATTAGCGTTGAATAATGCTTTATATTTTCTAGTAATCTGAATACCCAAATATTTAAATTTTTCTGTTGCGATTTTAAAGGGGAACTTCAATAAGTGTGTAGGTTCTTGAGGTTGTAATGTCATGATTTCACTTGTATTCCAGTTTATTCTATATCCAGAAAAAGACCCATTTTCCTCTATTAAGTTTAATAAATTTGGTATGCTCGTTTGTTACTTTGTAATATATAAAAGTATATCGTCTGCATATAATGAGATTTTATTCTTTGAGTCCCTGGTATTATAACCCTGAATATTAGGATGAATTCTTATACTTTCAGCCAGGGGTTCTATCATAAGGGCAAATAGCAGGGGTGATAGTGCACATCCCTGCCTATTACCCCTTGATAGTTGAAATTTTTGAGATAACATGTTATTAGTTAAAATTCTTGCCATCGGTTTATCATATAATAATTTTACCGATGTTATAAAATTCTCTCCCATATTAAATTGTTGTAGTACTTTATATAAGTATTGCCACTCTACCTGATCACATGCTTTCTCTGCATCCAAAGAAATAATTGATATATCTTCTTCCTCTACTTTATGCGAGTATATTATATTAAACAGGCGTCTCAGATTATTAAATGAGTATCTTTTGGGTATAAACCCCGTTTGATCAGGGTTTATCAATTTATTAATATATTTGCTTAAACTTCTACCTAAAATCTTTGCAAAAAATTTCTGAACTGTATTTAAAAGTGATATAGCTCTGTATGAGCCCGGATCTTCTAAATCTTTATCTTTTTTTGGAATAAGCGTAATAGTTGATTCTGTTAGTGTTTCAGGTAGTTTGTTTTCTTTAAAAGCATGGGAGTATAAATTAAATAAATAAGCGGTCGTTATCTCATGAAATTTTTTATAAAATTCATTATTAAAACCATCTGGTCCCGGTGTCTTACCATTTTTCAGCGATTTTATTGTTTCACCTATTTCTTTGATTGTAATTTGAGCTCCTAGTTCCTCTTGTTCCAAAAGGTCCAGTATTAGAAGATTACAGTTATCTAGAAAAAAAATTATTTTACTATCTTCTATTTTAATTTTAGATGTATATAAGTTTTGGTAAAATTGAGCAAATCTATTATTAATATCTTTTGGTAGTATTAGTAATTCACCTTTCTCTGATTTAATTTTGGTTATAGTATTTTCCTTTTCTTGTTTTTTCAATTGGCGAGCTAAAAGCTTATGTGGTTTGTCACCAAACTCAAAATGTTCCTGTTTTGTAATTTGGAATAGTCTTATTACTCTTGCCGATAAAATTCGATCAAGTTTAAATTTCAGTAATATTATTTTATTGTGTTTATCTGTCGTGGAATCTTTGGCATTATCCAACTCTAACTGTTTGATTTCTTGTTCTAACAACATTTGTTCTGTCTTATTCTTTTTATTTTGAAAACTTTGATATGAAATTATAATTCCTCTCATAAATGCCTTAAAAGTTTCCCATAATAAAGAAGGCAAAGTACCTGGTATATAATTTGTATCGAAAAAGTTTCATTTGTTGTTTTAAATATTGATAGACTTGCACATCATTTAAAATATGTGTATTAAACCTCCAAAAAAATGTTTTACCCGGCATTCCCTCAAATTTTACTGAAAATGTCAACGGAGAGTGATCTGAGATACTACTAATGTGGTATGTTGGGTTGTTTGTATATGGCATTAATTTCATATCCACTAAAAAATAATCAATTCTTGAATAAGTTTTATGTACCGAAGAGTAAAACAAGTAGTCCCTTCCAACTGGATTAGCAGATCTCTATACATCTATTATATTAGTATTTTTATATATGTATTTAGAAGTTCACTTGTCTTAGATTTTAAATTACTCTTCTTTTGTTTTGCTGATTTATCTAGATATGAATCTAAAACACAGTTAAAGTCCCCCCCTATTATCACATTTTGGTAATTAAACTCTGATATTATGTCAATAATGTTATCAAAAAATTGGGGGTTATCAAAATTCGGAGCATAAATATTTATCAAAGTTAGTGGGGTTGCATAAATTTCTCCCGAAACTATAATATACCTTCCCTCTTTATATGATATAGTATTCTTTAATTTAAAAGGAATACCTTTTCTAATAAGAATAGCCGTACCCCTAGATTTAGAAGTAAATGAGGAGTAGTATGTTTGGCCAATCCAATTCGCCTTTAATCTCATTTGTGTTTGTTGTTTCATGTGTGTTTCCTGCAAAAACATTATGTCGCTTTTCAACGATTTTAGTTGGGCAAAAATGTTACCCCTCTTAATTGGTTCGTTGGCACCCCTTATATTCCAACTACAAAATGTAATTCCTCCATTCTTTATTTGTCTATCGTCTTGCATTGTAAATCAAGGTAATATTCCTGAATCATATGGTGCAACCAAATACCTCAGAATTTTAGGAGTTGGGTGGTCATCCCGGGTTATTAGATTTATATTGCATCTCCTTCTTGTAAAGTGCCTTAGAAAAAGAAAGAAAGAATGTGATATACAATTACTTTCAAAAAAAATAAACAGATAAAAATCTTGATTGTGCTTTTTTTTAAAAAGGTGCTATTAAGGTATCTAAGGAAAGATACCTTAAGGACGAATAGCCATCAATGATGGCAAAAAATGTGTAGACCTCCGTGATGTTGTTATACATTGAGCTGCTCCCCCTTGGTGAATCCTCATAAAAAGTTACATACCGTTTCATATTTTGTCTTTTCTTATGTGAGTTTATCAAACCAGCGCCAGTGAAAGCCGAGAATTTTTTTTTATCAGGAAGAGACATAAGGAGTAAAAACAAAAACAAATATAGAACACAACATATACACTATTATATAAGTATATATGTCCTTCCAATTTATCCAATCTTAATCTAATCTAAACTTTCCCATATATATCTTTTTGTATGGCTGGAGAAACAGAGTTTCGTTTGAGCCTCATTGAGGTTCAAATGACAATGAATAAATATTGTATATTGTAATAACCTCTATACCCGTCTAAAACCCTCCAACCACCCGAACCCCCTCGAAAACACTCTAACCGCACTATACCCCAATAAAACCGAAACCCCCTCCAAACCCCTCTGAAGCCTTCTAAACCTGTCTAAATCCCTATAAACATCTTTAAAACCATCTAAATGCGTCTGAATCCATCTAAACACTTCTAAACCCCTCTAAAGCACTCTAAACCCCCTTAAACCCCTCTAACCCTTCGAACCACTCTAAGCCCCTCTAAATCATTGTAAACCATCTAAGGTCTTCTGGCCCTCTAAATCCATCGAAACCCTTCGAAACCAATCAACCATTCTTTAAACCGCTCTAAACACCTCTAACCCCTCTAAAGCACTCGAACCCGCTGTAAATACCTATAAACCCCTCTGATAACTTCTAAACCACTAAAACCCACAAAAGCCCTCGTTATAAGGTTATATGGTTATTGCCTTTGAAGTCCAGAACAAGAGGTCACAGTTTAAGGATAAGGGGGAACTATTTTAGGACCGAGATGAGGAAAACATTTTTCACACAGAGAGTGGCCAGTTCGTTGGCTATATTTAAGACGGAGTTAGATGAGGCCCTTGTGGCTAAAGAGATCAGGGGGTATGGAGAGAAGGCAGGTACAGGATACTGAGTTGGATGATCAGCCATGATCATATTGAATGGCGATGCGGTCTCGAAGGGCCGAATGGCCTACTCCTGCACCTATTTTCTATGTTTTTATGTTTCTAAACAGCTCTAAACCCCTCTAAACCCATATAAACCCCTCTTAAACCCTCTAACCACCTCTACCCACTTTTAATCCCATCTGTACCCCTCTAAACTCATTTTAACAGCTCTAAACACATGTGAAACACCTTTAGCACTCGAGCACTCAAAATCCCTTTAAACCCCATGAAACCCATCGAAAACCCTCTAAGCCCACTATACCTCCCCAAACACTTCTACACCCCTTCAAACCCCTCTAAAGCCCTCTAAACCCATTTTAACAATCTAAAGCAATCTAAACCGCTCTAAACCACTCGAAACCATTCGGAACCCCTCTAAACCACTCCAAATCCTTCAAAGCCCCTCAGGAACCGCTCTAAACAACTCAATGCCCTTCAAAACAATTATAAACCCCTCTAACCCCCTCAACCCACCTCGAAATCCCTCTTAACCACTCCAAACCCCTCGAAACCCTTCTTAATCCCATCGAAACCCATCTAATCCCCTCGAAACCCATCTAATCCCCTCGAAACACTTCTAAAACCATCTAACCATTCTAAACACCTCTATACCCCTCCAAACCTCTGTTAAGCCCTCTAAAACGCTCTAAACCCAGCTAAAGCCCTCTAAACACCTCTAGAACCCCCTACTAAACTCCTCGAAACTCCTCTGGAACACTCTAAATCCCTCTAATTCTCTCTAAACACTCCAAACCCCTCCAAACTTCTCTAAGCCCCTCTAAACTCCTGTAAACCAGTCGAAGCCTCTAGCACTCTAAACCTTTCTAACACTCTCTAAACCCTTGAATCACCTTGACACGCTTCGAAACACATCTGAACACTTCGAAACCCCACTAACCGCTAAGGCACTCGAAGCACATCTGAACCCATCTAAACACCTCGAAACTCCTATAAACCCATCTAACCCACTCTAAACCGCTCCAAATCTCTCTAAACCCCTCTAATCCCACTATACTCCTCTAAACCCCTCTGCAGCCCTCCAAACCATTCTAAAGCCCACTAAAACACTATACCTAAACAATTCTAAACCCATCTAAGCCCCCCCCCCAAACCACTCTAATCCCCTCGAAAGCACTATAAACCCCTCTAACCCCATCTAAACAATTCTAAACTCCTCTATACCTCTCGAAACCCCTAGAAACGATTCGAAACCCCTCTACACCACTAAAAACTTCGAAACCTCTAAACCTCTCTTACCCCACTCTAAACCATTATACAGCACCCCAAACCCCTCTAGTCCATTAAACCCCTCGAAACACCACTAAACCCTTTTAAATCCCTTGAAACCCCTGGAAACCCCTCACACTTCTAAGCCCCTCTAAACCCCTCTGAACACCTCTAAAACCAAACCCCTCTAAAACCATGTAAAGCCCTCCAAACACCTCTAAATACCTCAAAACACCCCTAAACCCTCTCACCCCACTATACCTCTCTAAACCCCTCTACAGCACTCTAAGCCCCTCTAAACCTCTATAAACCACTCTTACCCGCTCTGACCGCCTCCCCCTTCTAATCCACGCTAAAGCGCTCGTATCCCGCTAAATCCCTGTAAACAACTTTAAACCACTCAAAAGCCCTCTAAACCCCTTCGAACTCATCCAAACCCTCTAAATGCCTCTAAAGCCTGCTATCCCCTCTAAACCCCCCTAAATCCCTCGAAACCCTCTAAGATCCTCTACCCGTCAAAACCCCTCTAAACTCCGCAAAACACCTCTAACCCCCTCGAACCCCTCTAAACCCTCTCTAAACCCCTGTAACACCCTCTAAACACCTCTAAACCCATTTTACCGCTCTAAGCCACTCTAAACCCCTCTAAATCCCAAACCCCACGAAACCCCTCTAAACCCTTCGAAACTTCTCTAAACCCCTCGAACCCCTTCTAAAACCCTTTAGCCTCCACTAGACCACGCCAAACACATCGAAAGCACTCTAAATCCCTCTAAACAGCTCCAAAGCCTTCTAACCCCCAATATAAACCCCTCTACCCATTTCTAACCCAATCTACCCACTTACAAACCTCTCTTAACCACCTTTAACCGCTCTAAACTCCTCTAAAGCCGCCTAAACACATTTAAACCCATCTGAACTCCTCTAAATCCGTCTAAACCCCTCTACCCACGTAACCCCTCTAGCCCCTTCTAAACGCCCTCTAAACACCTCTAAACCCTTATAAACACCTCTAAAACCGCCTAACCACCTCTACCCACTTCTAATCCACTCTGTACCCCTCTAAACTCCTCGTATCTGCTCTAAACACATCTAAAACACTCTACACACCTTTAAACCGCTCGAGCACTCACAATCCATTTAAATACCACGAAACCACTCTAAAACCCTCTACGCCCACCACGTCCCCAAACACTTCTACATCCCTTCATACCACGCTAATGCCCTCTAAACACGTCTGGAGCCCTTTAAACACCTCGAAAGCCCTCTAACCCAATCGAAACCCTTCTAAAGCCCTCTAAACACCTCTAAACCCATCTAAAGCAAAACCGCTAAACCCTTCGAAACCATTCGAAGCCCCTCTAAACACTTCTAAGCCCGTCTAACCCTAACCTTAACCCTACCCTAACCCCAACCGCCTCAACGCACCTCGAACTCCCCCTTAACAACTCCAAACACCTAAACCCCTCGAAACCCTCTAATCCCCTCGAAACACCTCTAAAACAATCTAACCGCCCTAAACACCTCTACTACCCCTCCAAAGCACCTCTATACCCCTCCAAACCTCTGAACTCCTCTAAATCCCTCTAACCACCTCCACCCACTTCAAATCCCCTCTTAAAAGCAGCCTACCAGAGGACTGGGAGAAATTCAGAGACCAGCAGAGGAGGACAAAGGGCTTAATTAGGAAAGGGACAATAGATTATGAGAGAAAACTGGCAGGGAACATAAAAACTGACTGCAAAAGCTTTTATAGATATGTGAAGAGAAAAAGATTAGTTAAAAGAAATGTAGGTCCCTTGCAGTCAGAAACGGGTGAATTGATCATGGGGAACAAGGACATGGCAGACCAATTGAATAACTACTTTGGTTCTGTCTTCACTAAGGAAGACATAAATAATCTGCCGGAAATAGGAGGGGACCGGGGGTCAAATTCGATGGAGGAACTGAGTGAAATCCAGGTTTGCCGGGAAGTGGTGTTAGGTAAATTGAACGGATTAAAGGCCGATAAATCCCCAGGGCCAGATAGGCTGCACCCCAGAGTACTTCAGGAAGTAGCCCCAGAAATAGTGGATGCATTAGTGATAATTTTTCAAAACTCTTTAGATTCTGGAGTAGTTCCTGAGGATTGGAGGGTAGCTAATGTAACCCCACTTTTTAAAAAGGGAGGGAGAGAGAAAACGGGGAATTACAGACCAGTTAGTCTAACGTCGGTAGTGGGGAAACTGCTAGAATCAGTTATTAAAGATGGGATAGCAGCACATTTGGAAAGTGGTGAAATCATTGGACAAAGTCAGCATGGATTTATGAAGGGTAAATCATGTCTGACGAATCTTATAGAATTTTTCGAGGATGTAACTAGTAGATTGGATAAGGGAGAACCAGTAGATGTGTTATATCTGGACTTTCAGAAGGCTTTCGACAAGGTTCCACATAAGAGATTAGTATACAAACTTAAAGCACACGGTATTGGGGGTTCGGTATTGATGTGGATAGAGAATTGGCTGGCAGACAGGAAGCAAAGAGTAGGAGTAAACGGGTCCTTTTCACAATGGCAGGCAGTGACTAGTGGGGTACCGCAAAGCTCAGTTCTGGGACCACAGCTATTTACGATATATATTAATGATTTGAACGAGGGAATTGAATGCAACATCTCCAAGTTTACGGATGACACGAAGCTGGGGGGCAGTGTTAGCTGTCAGGAGGATGCTAGGAGGCTGCAAGGTGACTTGGATAGGCTGGGTGAGTGGGCAAATGCATGGCAGATGCAGTATAATGTGGATAAATGTGAGGTTATCCACTTTGGTGGCAAAAACAGGAAAGTAGATTATTATCTGAATGGTGGCCGATTAGGAAAGGGGGAGATGCAACGAGACCTGGGTGTCATGGTACACCAGTCATTAAAAGTAGGCATGCAGGTGCAGCAGGCAGTGAAGAAGGCGAATGGTATGTTAGCATTCATAGCAAAAGGATCTGAGTATAGGAGCAGGGAGGTTCTACTGCAGTTGTACAGGGTCTTGGTGAGACCACACCTGGAGTATTGCGTACAGTTTTGGTCTAATCTGAGGAAAGACATTCTTGTCATAGAGGGAGTACAGAGAAGGTTCACCAGACTGATTCCTGGGATTTCAGGACTTTCATATGAAGAAAGACTGGATAGACTCGGTTTGTACTCGCTAGAATTTAGAAGATTGAGGGGGGATCTTATAGAAACATAGAAAATTCTTAAGGGGTTGGACAGGCTAGATGCAGGAAGATTGTTCCCGATGTTGGGGAAGTCCAGAACGAGGGGTCACAGTTTAAGGATAAGGGGGAAATCTTTTAGGACCGAGATGAGGAAATCTTTTTTTCACACAGAGAGTGGTGAATCTCTGGAATTCTCTGCCGCAGAAGGTAGTTGAGGCCAGTTCATTGGCTATATTTAAGAAGGAGTTAGATGTGGCCCTTGTGGCTAAAGGGATCAGGGGGTATGGAGAGAAGGCATGTAGAGGATACTGAGTTGGATGATCAGCCATGATCATATTGAATGGCGGTGCAGGCTCGAAGGGCAGAATGGCCTACTCCTGCACCTATTTTCTATGTTTCTATGTTAACTCCTCTTAACTGCTCTAAACACATCTAAAACACTCTAAACGCCTTTAAACCACTCAAAACCTCTCTAAACCCCACGAAACCTCTCTAAACCCCTCTAAACCAATCGAAACCCCTCTAAACCAATCGAAACCCCTCTAAACCCATATATCGCCCTCTAAACACGTCAAACGTCTCTAAAGCCCTCTAAACACGTCTAAAGCCCTCTAAACGCCTCTAAAGCACTCCAAACCAATCGAAACCCCTCTAACCCCATCGATCACCCTCTAAAGCTATCTAAACACGTCTACCCCATCTAAAACCTTTTAACACTCTCTAATCCCCTCGAAATACTTCGAAACACCTCTAAATATCTCTACATCATTTAA
This sequence comes from Amblyraja radiata, assembly GCF_010909765.2. NCBI lineage: Eukaryota > Metazoa > Chordata > Chondrichthyes > Rajiformes > Rajidae > Amblyraja > Amblyraja radiata. The sequence continues at coordinate 40,841 of NW_022630711.1, read as the reverse complement.
ACCGCCCTAAACCCTTCTAAAATACCTCTAAGACCCTCTGAACCGATCTAAACATGTCTAACCCCACTTTAAACCTCTAACCCCCTATAGCCACTCGAAACCTAGCCCCCTCAAAAACCAGGTAATACCCTATAAACACCTCTCAACACCTATTTGCCCTCTAAACCCCTTTAAATCCTTCGAAACCGCTCTGACCCCCATCTAACTCCCTCTAAACCCATCTAAAACCTTATAACGCACTCGAAACCCCTCAAACCCCTTCTACTGTCCATCTTCAAATCCAGTATTAAAATACATTTATACTCCCTGGCTTTTGACCATGCATGAGACTTTGCTCCTGCTTGTAGTGTTTTTAATATTTCTTTATTTTGAATATCTTTACTTACTCCATCTTTTAACTGTTATTATTGGTGTGTATTAACTTTTTTGTTAATGATTAGTGATGTACAGCACTTTGTTGCAACTATGTTTGTTTTTAAAGTGCTCTATAAATAAAATTATTATTATTATTGTAGATGGGTTATGCATGCAACCTATAATGTAGTTACCTCATCACCACTAACCACGCCCCATCATATTAGTATAGCTGTAGTATCCTCCCTTTGTTCCTCCCACTAGGTCCCAGTACGCCTGAAGGCTGGATGCAGTCAGTGCTGGGACGTGTGTGCCATGTGCTATATTAAACTCACAGTAAAGGTTAGTGTGTCAGTAATCACTCCTTTACAATTATTAAACCATTCTAAGCCCCTCCTAACCCTTATAAACACGTCTAAACCCCTTTGAACCTCTCAACCCATCTAATCCAATTTAACCCCCTCTAACCGCCTCGAAACCTCTTTACCCACCACAAAACCCCCCTTAACCACTCTAAACCCATCTTCACCGCTCTAAATCCCTGTAAACACATCTAAACCATTAAAGCCCCCTATATTCCTTTAGACCCTCTCTAAACCCCGTGAAACCCCTCTAAACCCATGTAAATCCCTGTAAACCTCTGAAGACCCCTGTAAACCACTCTAGATCCCTGTAAACCCGTCTAAAGTTCAGAACACCACTCTAAATACCTCTAAACCACTGCGGGGGGGGGGGGGGGAGGTGGTAGTGTGTGGGTGGGTGTGGGGGGCGGGGGTGGGGAGTTAGTGTTTTTGGGGAGATTATCTTGCCCCGAGTAGGAGAATCGAAGACCAGAGGACACGGATTTAAGGTGAGAGGGGGGTAAGATGAAAGATTTAATAGGAACCTATAGGGTTTGGAGGGATATGGGCCAAACGCGGGCAGGTGGGATTAGTGTAGATGGGGCATGTTGGTCGGTGTGGGCAAGTTGGGCTTAAGGGCCTGTTTCCTCTCTCTCCCTTCCCCTTCTCTCTCTCCCCCCAGGCATACCAGTCTCGACGCAAGGGACTGGCTTTGATCATCAGTAACGTACAGTTTTGGGGAGCAGGGGATCTGGTTGATCGGAAAGGTGGCGATGAAGAGATCATAGAAACATTGAAAATAGTAGGCCATTCTGCCCTTCGAGCCAGCACCACCATATATTGTGATCATAGCTGATCATCCAGAATCAGTATCCCGTTCCTGCCTTCTCCCCATATCCCTTGACTATCTTTAAGTGCTCTATTTAACTCTCTCTTGAAAGCCACCCCGTGTAAACCCCTGTAAACCTCTCCAAACCACTCTAAACCCCGTGTAAACCCATCTAAACCTCTGTAAACCCATATAAATTGCTGTGGCGTCCACTGCCTTCTGAGGCAGAGAATTCACAGATTCACAACCGTCTGGGTATTTATATTTCTTCTCATCTCAGTTTATTCTTAAACTGTGGCCCCCTGTTTCTGGACTACCCCAACATCGGAAACATGTTTCCTGCCTCGAGCGTGTCCAAACCCTTAATAATCTTATATGTTTCAATAAGATACCCTCTCATCCTTCTAAATTCCAGAGTGTACAAGCCCAGTCACTCCATTCTCACAGCATATGACAGTCCCGCCATCCCGGGGATTAACCTTGTAAACCTACGCTCCCTGAATAGCAAGAATGTCCTTCCTCAAATTAGGGGACCTAAACTGCACTAGGGCTCTATACCTTAAACCCTCTAAACCCCTCTAATACCATGTAATACCCTATAAATACCTGTCAACCCGGCCTTGCCCTCTAAACCCCTCTATATCCCTCTAAACCACTCCAATCTGCTCTAAACACATCGAAGCCCCCATGTAAACCACTCTAACCCCACTATACTCCTCTAAACTACAGCACTCCAAACACCTCTAATGCTCACTAAATCCCTCTAACCCCGTCTAACGACCTCTCAACCCCACTAAACCCTCGAAACCCTTCTAACACCGTAATTTCCTCTAAACCCCACTACACCCCTCGAACTCATTGTGAAATCCACTACACCCCTCTAAACCCATCTTCACTCTCTATACCACTCCAACACCATCTAAACAGCTCTAAACTCCGCTGAACCCCTCTAAACCTCTATAAACCCTCTGACTCTCTAAACCCCTGTAAACCCCTCCTAAGCCCATCTAAGGTTCTATACCTATCAAACACTATAACCCCCTCTTAAACCCTCAAAACCATTCGAAACCTTTCTAAACCCTTCGAAGTCATTCTAAACCCCTCTAAACATTTCTAACGTTCTCTAACCCCACTATACTCCCCAAAACCTATGTACAGCCCTCGAAACCCCTCTAAGCACACTAACCCCCTCTAAACCACTACATCATTCAAACCCCTCTAAACACTCCTAAGCCCCTCTAAACCAATCTTAACCTCTAACCGCCTCTACCCATCTTGAAATCCCTCTTAACCCCTCTAATCCGCTCCAAAAGCCCTCTAAATACCGTTAAACCACTATAAACACATTTAACCCTCTAAATCCTCTAAAGCACTCTAAACACCTCTAAACCCGTTAGCCCACCTGAACCCCTGTAATTCCTTCTAAACCCCACTAAGCGCCTCTAGCCTTCTAAACCAATCAAAACCCATCTAATCCCCTCTAAACACTTCAAACCCCTCTAAGTCCCTTTAAAACCCTGTAAAGCACTCTACGGCTTGCGGACTACTCACTATCGTGGGGCTGGCCGGCCACGGAGCGATGGTGGCTCGCAGCTGCGGCCCGATTCCGGTGCTCGGAGGCTCCAGCCGCAGGTCCGGTGGACGGTGACATCGGGAGCTCGCGGGTCCTGGTGGGAGACCGTTTTTCTAAGCTCCCGCAACGCAACTTCTCCCGCCGGTGTCGCGGGTTTGAAATGACCCGGAGCGGGGCCGTACATCACCCGGCGCGGCCATAACGGCGAGGGACTTACCATCGCCCGTCTGCGGGCTTTAACATCGGGAGAAAAAATGGAACACGGGAGAGAAAAATACTTTGCAGTGTGGGGGAGATTCACTGAGATGGATGTTTGTGTGAATTGAATTGTTTGTGTGTCAAGTAGAAATTGTTTCTTTTTGTATGGCTGGAGAAATAGTTTCGTTTGAGCCTCATTGTGGTTCAAATGACAAAACCCTCCAACCATTCGAAACCCCTCTTAAACACTAATCCCACTAAAACCGAAACCCCCTCCAAACCCCTCTAAAGCCTTCCAAACCCGTCTAAAGCCCTATAAACATCTTTAAAACCATCTAAATGCGTCTGAATCCATCTAAACACTCCTAAACACCTCTAAACCCCCTTAAACCGCTCGAAAAACTCTAAGCCCCTCAAAATCCTTGTAAACCATCTTAGGCCCTCTAAATCCATCGAAACCGTTAAAAACCAATCAAACACTCTTTAAACCACTGTAAACACCTCTAAAGCACTCGAAACTGTAAATCTATAAACCCCTCTAAAAACTTATAAACCACTAAAACCCACTAAAGCCCTCTAACCACCTCTATCCCATCTAATCCCCCTCCAAACCCCTCTGAACCACTCGGACCAAAATGGTACACGATAGCGCTACAAACCCTATAACACCACTATTCCCTCAAAACCGCTCGAAACCCGTGTAAACCCATCTAAGCCCATATTAGCCCTTCTAGCCCTCTAGGCAAGGCAAGGCAAGGCAACTTTATTTATATAGCACATTTCATACACGAGGCAGACTCAAAGTGCTTCACATAAAAACATGTCATACAATAAATGAAATAATAAAATGAAATAAAATAGAACTAAAAGAAAAGAAAAGCAAAATTAAAAATGCATTATAAAAAGTGCAAAAGTTAAAAGTGCAATGTAGTTAAGATTTAGCTGAAAGCTAAAGTAACCCTTTAAACCCTTCTAACACCCTTTAACCCCCTCTAAATCCCTCGAAACACTTAGAAGCCAATCTAAAACTCTTTAAACCACATCTAAACCCCTCTAAACCATTCTCAAACCCTCTAAACCGCTCTAAAACCCACTACAGCATCACATCTAAACCCCTCTACAGCCCTCGCAACACATCTAAGCCCCTTTAAACACATCTAAACCCCGTAAATAGATCTAAACCCCTCTAAATACCTCGAAACCCTCTAAGCCCCATTAAACTCCTGTAAACCCCTCTAAGCCTCTCTAAACTCCTCAATCCCTCCTAACACACAATAACTCCCTCTAAAACCTACGAAACCCTCTAAATCATTTGAAACACTCTAAAGCCTCGCCATTACTCTTCCTACCCCTATCCCCCTCATTCCCTCCACCTTCTTCACCATTCCTCTCCTCCTCCCCTCCTCTATCCCTCCCTCACCTTTCCCTCCCTCACCTTTCCTCTACCCTCAGTCACTCCCTCCCTCCCTCCGTTATCCCCCCCCCACACACAAGCTGCTGTGTTTTTGAAACCAATTTTTTTTTTAAATGACGAGCAGTTTATGTAAATGAGATCCCATTGTGACGTCATAGCTGGCAACCGCCAGTGCAGATGGAAGAGATTTTTTCAAAGTGGGGTTTTGTACAGTTAAAAATGTCAATAACTTGTAAAATATAACATAAATCTGAACAAAACTTGATACAACACACCACAGGACAATGGTAAGGTGGGGCAAAATTTGTAGCGCTATCGTGTACCATTTTGGTCCATGTCACACGGGAGGCCTGGTTCCCCTAATGCAATATTCCACCAATAGCAAGAATGTCCTTCCTCAAATTAGGGGACCAAAACTGCACACAATACTCCAGGTGTGGTCTCACTAGGGCTCTGTACAACTGCAGAGGACCTATTTGCTCCTATATTCGATTCCTCTTGTTATAAGTTGGAAGATTTGAGGAATGATTTTTAACAGTAAAACTCTGAACGATAACAGCCTATTGCACTTTATCTGTTTTATATATATATATATATATATATATGGACACACTGATCTGTTCTGTATTTATCCCTACAATATTGTGTTGTGCTGCTGCAAGCAAGAATTTCATTGTCTGGGACACATGACAATAAACTCTGAATCTTGACTTGACGTCGGCAACAATACAAACAAAGAAGGAAAATAAATAGAGACTGATTGGTAAACCCGGCGAGGTGATGCAGTGTACAAAAAGTGACACAAAACAAAACTACAGTGAGCAATCAAGTCCATGTCTCCAATAGTGTCCATGGTGCAGGATGGGAAGCTGTGCTGGAAAACTGGATGTTGCAGTTACAGCATCCCACCTGAAGGTGGCGATGGTGCCGGTGGTCATGTGACAGCCTTTTTTGTACTTGATGTGGCGGCCATTTTTGTAGTATGTTCTGGCGGTCATTTTTGTATTCGGCGGCCGTTTAAAGGGGAGGGCAGCCGTTTAAAGGGGAGGGCGGGGAATCGGCCAACAACATTCCCCAGGGCGGTGACGTTTACACCCAGAGATGTTCACACGGTCACACCCAGTCCAGGTCTGGATTCCTGCAGCGACCTCAGTTCCTTCTCCCCGCTCGGACTGAACTCATTCCCCCTCAGGCTGAAACGAGTCGAGGAATAAAGAGGAAATAAACAGATGAAACAACAGTGTCATAAACAGGGACTGCGGTTAATATTTCAATACCACTTACAGAACAAAATCACAGGAGAAAGAAGCCTGTGAAAGAGATGGATCCCCTGATATTTTATCACATTAAACATTAACACAAACACTCACTTGATCCACTCCAGTCTCGCGAGGTTCAGTATGAGGCGGCAGAGAGCGGGGACACATCGGTCTGTGAGGGAGTTGTGTCTCAGGTTCAGCCTCGTCATTGAGGGCTTTGTACTGAGAGCGGAGACAAGATCCTCGGCTCCAGAATCTGTGAGACCGACACTGTTCAGCCTGGAGATGAGAGAGAGTGAGGGTGAGGGACACAGAGAGACAGGTAACGGTGCACATCCCCAGTGTTTATCAGTGACACAATTACTGATCATATTAATAGTAAGAGAACCAACAAACTAACGAGAACTTACCAATTTGACGTTTGATCTTTATTTTATGAGGAGTTATGATGAGGGATTACGTGAAGAGCCCGCCAGCCCGCATGCTTGTCAATCTTCAAAGCAGCAGTGTGAAATCACAGATAACAGTTGTTGAACTGAATATAGTAACATTTGAGAAACTAGAACTACCAGCTAACCTTTATGAGAGAGGGTTGGGAGCGGAGGGCACGTAATCCCTCATCATAACTCCTCATAAAATAAAGATCAAACTTCAAACTGGTATGTTCTAGTTTAATGTTACTATTTTACTTCGGAGTCATGTGAGTGACTACGTGAAGATGTCAAAGCTCTGTACTTTCATGCCGTGGAAACGAGGCCAAGCGTCACACACTGCATCAATTGACCAGGAATGAGTGAAATTTAATAAAGCATGACACAGATTTAAACATGCTGATGCTTTTTAACGATGAAATGATAATTATAGTAATCCCACTCATCCAGGAGGAATTAAAAAATAGAACCCAAAAATAGTGTTGGCAAATACCCCCGGTCTGGCAATGGGTTTGTTATAACACATTTGGATATTCGCTTGTTTGGCCATCCTGCAGCCGCTAGGATGACGTCCAGCGAAACATCCATAACCCTCGCTGCTGATGTTGTAGCAGCCCTGGTGGAGTGAGATTTGAAAACATCTGTGTTCACTCCTGCACAAGGCAAAACCCGTTTTAATCACCTGGGGATGGACTATACTGATACCTACGTATGAGGTATTTTGTAACTAACAAACATTGCTAGTTCAGAGCCCCTAAGGCTCTAGGTGACATAATGACTGTTGTAGATGTGTGACCACACACACAACCAAAGGTCCATGGGGTATGCCATGAAACTAATTTGAGACCTGACGCCCCGGGTCTACTCTGCAAGACTAAGTCATGAACATAAAGTATCATCTTATTTGCAGATGTAACCATCCTGTCCAGTCGCAGCTTATAGAAACATAGAAACATAGAAATTAGGTGCAGGAGTAGGCCATTTGGCCCTTCGAGCCTGCACCGCCATTCAATATGATCATGGCTGATCATCCAACTCAGTATCCCGTACCTGCCTTCTCTCCATACCCTCTGATCCCCTTAGCCACAAGGGCCACATCTAACTCCCTCTTAAATATAGCCAATGAACTGGCCTCGACTACCCTCTGTGGCAGAGAGTTCCAGAGATTCACCACTCTCTGTGTGAAAAAAGTTCTTCTCATCTCGGTTTTAAAGGATTTCCCCCTCATCCTTAAGCTGTGACCCCTTGTCCTGGACTTCCCCAACATCGGGAGCAAACTTCCTGCATCTAGCCTGTCCAACCCCTTAAGAATTTTGTAAGTTTCTATAAGATCCCCTCTCAATCTCCTAAATTCTAGAGAGTATAAACCAAGTCTATCCAGTCTTTCTTCATAAGACAGTCCTGACATCCCAGGAATCAGTCTGGTGAACCTTCTCTGCACTCCCTCTATGGCAATAATGTCCTTCCTCAGATTTGGAGACCAAAACTGTACGCAATACTCCAGGTGTGGTCTCACCAAGACCCTGTACAACTGCAGTAGAACCTCCCTGCTCCTATACTCAAATCCTTTTGCTATGAAAGCTAACATACCATTCGCTTTCTTCACTGCCTGCTGCACCTGCATGCCTACTTTCAATGACTGGTGTACCATGACACCCAGGTCTCGCTGCATCTCCCCTTTTCCTAGTCGGCCACCATTTAGATTAAAATAGTGTTAGATAATATGCAACGCCTGGACCCATTGCACTGAATCCAGTGCCATGAGGATAACCACTTTTTTAGTGATTTTGACCGAGGACAGGGATGTACCCGGAGCCCACCGGCGACGCAGCATCAGCAGGACATAAACATCCCATATCTCCGAGTACCTGGGCCTGGGGAATGAGTTGAAGATACCCTTCATAAATCTGGTTATCAGAGGTCTAGACCCGACAGCGTGGTATCCCGACCCCAGCAGGAAGTATGACGACAATGCACTTCTGGCACAATTTATAGTACTATAACTCCATCTCTCGTGTAATATAGCTTTGAGAGGAATTCCAAGACATCTGTTATACGTACCGTGTCATATGATATATTGGACTGTAAACAGAACACTTCCCATTCTTTGCACCACAGCCAGTACCGGTCCCAGTCTCCAGCGCTGCAATCGCTGCCGAACCACCACTGGACCATCGCCCCACCCACCCGAGAGCCTCCACACACCCGGGGGTGGCCAGAGATGTCAGGCGAGCGCGGTGCCCCCAGGCCCACAGCCAGCGCAAAACCCAGCTCACTCCGCCTGTCCCGCCAGGTTAACCAACAGCCCTGTCTGGATTGAGACAGGGCTGTAGGCGAGACAGGCAGTTGAGCTGCATTTAGCGCTGGATTGAGCTGAAATTACCGTTCATAGAAGCCTCGCGTGTGTGTAGAGTGTGCGCATGCTAACATTGACAATGTTTGATATGGGAATGCAATCAAATATGTTTTAATTCCCAATGTTTGTTGTGTCTTCGTGTTTGATATCCTGATAATAAACGACACAATTCAGGTTGTTTCAGTTGCCTTATTGTACTCCTTTATTCAGCTCCTTTGTCTGTGTGGCGTAGTAATACTGAAAGTGCTTACATACCTAATCACAGTGTGTGTGTGTGTGGTGAGTGTGCCTGATACAAAGTAGTGCAGGAGGTTGGGACTGCTACAATGAATATGTAGCATATGCAACATCCCCCCTTCTCAAAAGAAAGGAACAAAAATTAGTGACACTAGAGGATTGCCAGAGCGAGGGTGGCAATCCTGTAGCAGATACCGTGGGATTATTCTGCCCACATTCATGGCATTCTGCTTGCTACTATACTACACAACAAAATATATAATGGCAGCTTGTTTTCTTTCAGGTAGTGCGTAGCCAGTCAAGAGTCATGTCTTGGCGTGACTTGTCCCTTCCAGTGCTAGCGATAACGCGCTGGGGGTAAGATGTTGCTCCTGGATCTAGTAGATCTGGTTGTTGCCTGCAGTGTTGCACTCGATGTATTGGTAACTTGTTGAGTTGTTTCCTGGCCATTGGTTGGTGCTGGTTGACTATATGACTCACTGGTAGCAGTTTGTGAGAATGTGTTGTCATCAATGGCAGGTGTTGCTGCTGCTGTGGGTGGTGTCCTAGGAGTTGCTGGTGTTGTCTTTGAAGTTGCAGGTGTTGACATTTCAGGTGTCGGGCGGATGTGAATTCTGTTTCGTCTCAACTGCCTGCCCGGTTCTGTCTCTATGATATATGATTTTGGGGTTCCAGCCCTGCTGGTGATTTGTGCTGGGGTCCATTTCTTTGTTGTTGGATCCTGAGCATGTACGTTTTGGCCTTGAAATAGTTCAGGTAAATACTGTGCATTTTTGTTGTATTGTTTCAGCCCCTCCTCCTGGGCAGCTGCCAATTTTGCCCTTGTTTCTTCTTGGTCGATAGGGGGTTGGATTTTGCTTGGCAGGGTGGTTTTGTATTTCCTGCCATTTAGCATTTCTGCAGGAGACTTCATGTCAGCCTTTAGTGGAGTTGCCCGTAAGGATAAAAGTGCCAGGTTTGGATCCTCCTTTGCCTCTCGGCATTTTATTAGTGTTTTCTTGGCTGTCTGTACTTGCCTTTCAATAAACCCATGGCCCTTTGGGTAATGTGGTGAAGATGTTGTGATTTTGAACCCGTATTCGGTGGCTAGCTCTCTGAATTCCCGAGATGTGAATTGGGTTCCATTGTCACATACGATCTGCTCAGGTATTCCTTGCTCTGCAAACAACCCTCTAACAATTGACACAATTGTTTTAGCTTTCAAGTCCTTTACGTTTCTCACAAATGGGAATTTGGAGTAGTAGCAGGCCATAATCAAATACCATTGCTGGTTCTCTGTGAACAGGTCTGCTCCGATGGTATGCCATGGCCGGCTTGGGATATCACTGGGTGTCATTTCCTCCTTCTGTTGTGAATTCCTGTATTTTTGGCATATGTGGCATGTAGATACCAGCTTTTCTATGTCCTTGTACATGCCTATCCAGTACACAGCGGATTTAGCACGGAGTCTGCACTTTTCCATTCCTAAGTGTCCCTGGTGGATCTTTTCAAGGATTTCTTTTTTCATGGACTTGGGTATGATGATTCGTGATCCGGCCATCAGGACTCCATTCTCTACCGAAATATCATCACGGATGGTCCAGTATTCGCGGAGGAGAGGCTGAACTTGTTGTCTCTTTTCTGGCCACCCCTGTATTACCATTTGGGTGAGGAGCTGGAGTTCTTCATCTCTGGCTGTTTCCTCTTTGATCTGTTCCAGCTTCACACTTGTCACATTCACAATGTGGTGGATCTTTATGCTCAGCCCTTCCATCTCTTGTTTGTCATGTGTTGATAGTCTGGATAGGGCGTCAGCTAGCAGCAGGTCTTTTCCTGGCTTGTATCTGATGTTGTAGTCGTAGTTCTGTAGCCTCAGTAATAGTCTCTGTAGTCTGGCTGGTGCTTTGGTGAGGTTTTTTTTTTCCGATTTGTTCTAGAGGGCGGTGGTCTGTTTCAATGTCGAAATACCTTCCATATAGGTAAGTGTGAAATTTCTCGCAGCCATAGACTACTGCTAAGAGTTCTCTCTCTATGTTTGCGTACCTTGATTCTGTAGGAGTGAGTGCTTTGGATGCATACGCAATAGGTCGGCCATTTTGTATCAGTACTGCTCCAACTCCTCTCATGGAGGCATCAACTTGGAGTGTTACAGGTTTCTGTCTGTCATAGTACTGCAGGATCGTTTCTTTGCTGATGAGTTGTTTTATTTTCCCAAAATCTTGGCTATGTGAAGCACACCAATCAAATTCAGCGTCGTCTTTCATCAATTCACGGAGATTTGCTGTGTGATTAGCAAGCTTAGGTATGAAGACTCCCATGTATTGTATGAGCCCTAGGAAACTTCTTAGCTGTTTCTTGTCTTTGGGTTCCTCCATGTGGTTGATAGCATCCACTTTTGTAGGGTCCGGTTTCACTCCTTCTGCAGAGTAAATCAGTCCAAAGAATTTGCACTCCCTTTCTTTGATTATGCATTTGTCTGCATTGAGCTTTATGCCGGCTCTTCGAGTTTTTTCCATAGCCTCATGGAGGTTGTAATCATGCGTGTTTTCATCTCTGCCGTATACTTGGATATCATCTGCTATCCCGATTGCCCCTTTACAGCCTTTGTATGTTTCATCTATTTTCCGCTGGAAGACATCTTGACTCACCTTCAGCCCGAATGGGAGCCTGTTGAATCTGAATCTGCCAAATGGCGTGTTGAAAGTGGTGAGCATTGATGACTTTCGGTCTATTTTGATGTTCCAATATCCATTGCTAGCATCCAGCTTGCTGAACACCTTGGAACCGGCCAGTGCTGGTGTGATCTCTTCAAGGGTTGGAGTTGGATAATGGTCGCGCTTCAATGCATTGTTCAGATCCCTGGGATCAAGGCATATCCTTAGTTTTCCGTTTGGCTTTTCTTTGATAACAATTGAATTTACCCAATCAGTTGGTTTAGTTATTGCTGTGATGATGCCCTTTTTTTCCATTTCGTTTAGTTGTTCCCTTAGCCTCTCTTTCAGTTCAAGGGGAACACGGCGGGGTGGGTGGATCACTGGTTTCACACTGGGGTCTACTGTGATATGGTATTCGTATTCCTCAAAACAACCAACGGTATCGTCAAAACACTCTGGGTACATGTCCATCAATTCTTCTTTGTTCCTGATGGGCGGCCGGTTTTTGATGGGTATGTTTCTGTCAATTCTGCAGGAGTTTGTCTTGATTTCATGGTTGATTGACACAATCTTCAGTCTTTGGCACGTGTTCAGGCCGAGAATAGCAGGTCCTTTCGATTTAGTGATGTAGAAGGGGCATTTCACTTCTTTCCCTTTGTATGTTCCTGCTATGATTGTTTTGCCTAGCTGTGGGATTATGGAACCTCCGTATGCAGCTAGGACTACATCGCTACTTCCAAGGATTCCTTTCCTGACGCTGCCATCTTTTGTCATGTGTTCAGGGAATATCTTTCCGTAAAGATTGACTGGTAAGATATTGCTCTGGGCTCCAGTATCAATTTTGAGCCTTAGATTAATCGTTGTTCTTTTCTTTCCCACTTTTTTCTGTAGTTGTATTATAGTATATGCTTCATCTCTGTTGCTATGTGGTTTGTTGTTTCCCATTTCGTGGACGTCAATGGTCCCAACGGAAAGGAATTCTTCCTCAGAGGTATCTGAGGTTATCTCCTCTTCCTGTTGGACGTGTGCGTGTATTTGTTTCCTTCTCGTATTTCTATCGTTCTTTGACCATTGCTGCTTTCCTTTGTCTGTGTGGCGTAGTAATACTGAAAGTGCTTACATACCTAATCACAGTGTGTGTGTGTGTGGTGAGTGTGCCTGATACAAAGTAGTGCAGGAGGTTGGGACTGCTACAATGAATATGTAGCATATGCAACAATGCAGCATTATTTGTTTTAATCCATAAAGATGGATTAATTAAATTGTGAACACATGAAACATTAAAACCGCAATGTTCGATTGTCACTGACACGTTATTACAGAATTCATTTTAATGGCAAATCAATGCTCTTAATATGGAGTATCGCTACTGTAGTTATTTAATGAGCAACATTCACAACCATACGTTGGATTTATCCAGGTTTTACTGCTACAGTCAGTCATATACATCACAAATTTGGTCAGGAGATATTTCAGTTGAAATGTTAACGTTAATTCTGAAGTGGGAATGATGGAAAAAGCATCTATCAACAATTTTTTTTTAATGGCGCTTACAAACTGGGTATCTTCATTGCCACATACATCTAATCTGAATGTCCGGTAATGTGGCATCTTGACACCTTTAAATATATTACCAAACATTGGCTGCATTTATGTCCTTTGGCCATCTCTTGTTAGTTAGTGTAATGTTTAACCTGTCAGATGGGTATAGTCAGTTTTAACAGCTATTATCACAAAATGCCTTTAGAAAATTCCTTGCAACCTGTATATTTTGTTGTGGATAAATTATGTGGGAAGCGAGAGTGTTTCTGTACCAATAGCAATAACGACTATGGCCATGTCATGATAATTTTCGGTCCTTCACAGAAAACATGCTTGCATCAATCTGTAGTGTGCATGGTTAAGCATATATGTTATCAAGGTCCAGGATTTATTGACACAGGTTGATCATACGCTGAATAATCCAACCACATTTTTGTTTGGAAGTGGAAATAAAAAATAAAAATTGCATTAATTGCGATGTGTAAAAAGAGTGGAGATACTGTATTATAATTTTGCTGCATGTCATTGTGGTATATATCATGTCTTGATTGGTGAATACGTTAGTTTGTGACTTTATTTGAAGCAGAAATAATATGTGAATGCTTCATTGAGCATAATTCCGACTGGTAACTAGGCACTTTGTCCGAGCACGTGTCATGCAAGCAATCTTAAATGACCACCTAAAATGTCATTTGGCAACCTAAAAAGCTGCCAAGGTTGCCCGGCTGGCAACAGGGAAAAAAAGTTAAGTGAGAGCCCCGCAGACAGTAACAAAGTTCCCCCTAAAAAAGTCTATACTGCATATGTGAATGTGAGTTAATCAAGGGTGATCCGACATCATCCATCTTTCGCTTGTTTGGATATCTGCTTGTATACCCAAACCTTTTTGTTTGGAATGAATAGATGTCCAATTTGGCGTATATTGTATGCATGTGCAGCATAAGCTGATCTGATGTTGTTCGTTGACATTCGTGCAAAAACAAGTGTAATCTATTACCAACTCGTAACTAGTCCACACACCTTGTGTTTCAGAAAGAACCAGACCCACCTACCTCCATGGTTACCGGTGGTCTTATGGTAAGGCCCCTGATGCGGGTTCTGTTTCCATCCTCAGGTTCTAATTCCATCCTTGAATGTGGGGGATAGGACTGTTGGGGTGTGTGGATTGCACATTATCCCACAGGGCCGGCTTGGCATTGGCCTAAAAGACCTCAGCCCAAAGAATCAGCTTTCAAGCTGCCACCAGCTTCAGTGAAACCACTTACTGCCGATGGAGGCGGTGGGGTGTAGTCGCCGCAACGGTGGGACTTTTGCTCATCATAGGTACCTTGACTGGTCCGACAGCTTTACTTCCTCATCCAGGTTTCTTGCCTGTTTGGCTAGGTCTTCTCCAAGGAGAAGATTCGGCGGCTGGACATTGCTGGCCTCGCCATCCATGGTCTCCCCAGATAACGCTGCCGGCACTTTGTTCCTGTAATGCACTCCCGCATGTTTCACGGACATACTTCCGAGTTTGGAGTGAGTCACACACTGACCTCTCGCACTCTCCTCCACAGAGAGAGAGATTTGTGATTTTAATGGCTTAAAAAGTTTTGTGTATTTTATTTATTTATTTATTTTTGGTTTTAATCAACTTGATTTTAACATTGATAAGTGTATTGTGATTTTATGTCCTGTAAGGTGTCCTTGGGTGTCCAGAAAGGCGCCAGCAAATAAAATGCATTATTATTATTATTATTATTATTATTTGTAAGCAGTCCTACACCAGGCGCTGCTGCAGGTCCTCAACAAGACCTGCGCTGATATGGCCCCGTCCATGGACCATATCAGGATGGCGCATCTCCTCAATGGGATGAACGCCCTGCGGACGCATCAATGCTCTACCTGGGTAAACGTCCGAGGACGTACCCATACTTCACACAGCTAGAGTGTCGTGGAA
Source organism: Amblyraja radiata (assembly GCF_010909765.2). Lineage (NCBI taxonomy): Eukaryota > Metazoa > Chordata > Chondrichthyes > Rajiformes > Rajidae > Amblyraja > Amblyraja radiata. The sequence goes on along the minus strand of NW_022630711.1, from coordinate 25,735 downwards.
TGTTCCCCCGGCATACCACCGAACTGCGACTACCTACTCTTCCCTCCTCAGAGAGATATAATGCAGCCCTGCACCAGGCGCTGCCACAGGTCCCCGAGACCCGCGCTGATGTGACTCCGCTCCTTCGTGTATATCATGGGGGAGCATCTTTTCCATGAGATGCCCTATCCAGGAAAGACTGCAGGAGACGAACCTTCCTGGCCAGACTCGTCCAAAGTCAACCAGCCTATGAGCAGGGTCTCCGCACGGAGCCGGGATTCCCCCCCGGATTCTGTAGCCGGGGTTTCCCTCGCGGAGCTGCGATTCCCCGCAGTCTCCGTGGCCGGGTTCCTCTCGCGGAGCTGCGATTCCCGGTGGTCTCCGTAGCCGGGATTCCCCTCGCGGAGCCGGGTTCCCCTCACGGAGCCGGGTTCCCCTCGCAGAGCTGCGGTTCCCAGCGGTCTCCGTAGCCGGGGTTCCCCGCAGTTTCCGTGGCCGGTTTCCCCTCGCGGAGCCGGGTTTCCCCTCGCGGAGCCGGGATTCCCCGCGGTCTCCGTAGCCGGGGTTCCCCGAACCGGGCTTCCCCGCGGAGACAGGATTTAGACCCCAGAATATCATCCAGCTAAAAAAAGCACAACCTGAAAAATAAGTTCAAAACTTACCTTCAGGTTTTGAAACTCACCGCTGGAGGAGCGACGCGCCTGCCAGCCAGTCATTGCACTATGCGTTAGACGTAATGACGCGCATGCGGGCTCTTCACATAGTCACTCACGTGACTCCGAAGTAAAATGTTCAGTGTCAGACACCCATTGATATAAACACAATCTCTCACAGTATGGGACTTACCCCAGTGTGTGTATTTTACAGTGTGGGTTCCTCAGGGCCGCAGACACCAGTTTCACTCCGGAATCTCCCAGTTTATTATCACCCAGCCACAGTTCCGTCACTGTGTGGTTTGTACTGAGGGCAGAGGTGAGATCCTCGGCTCCAGAATCTGTGAGACCAACACTGTTCAGCCTGGAGATGAGAGAGTGAGAGTGAGGGACACAGAGAGACAGGAGACGGTGCAAATCACCAGTGTTTATCAGTGACACAATTACTGATCATATTGATGTTCAGTGTCAGACACCCAGTGAGTGTAAACACAATCTCTCACACTGGGACTTACCACAGTCTCTGTATTTTACAGTCCGGGTTCCTCAGAGCCGCAGACACCAGTTTCGCTCCGGAATCTCGAAGGTCGTTGCGTCCCAGTCTAAACACAAACAGACAGAGTAAGAAACAAATGGATACAAACCCCAGGGCTGAGATAGATAACTTCTCCCAAACGGATATTTATGGAAACACCTCAGCACATTATTGAACAAATCTCTGTGGTTTTGGTGTTTGGTGACTTTCACCATTTATTCTCATTCCCCGACCGACAACCGGGAAATGTTCCCCGTGCAGAGAACGGCCGGCAACACGCGCACCACGGGGGAAGGGGTCGATCACCGGTGACCCGGGGGAGGGAGGGTAAAATAGGAGGGGTGCCCTCCCCCCCCCCCCCCCCCCCCCGTGCACAGTGACGGCCGCTCGGCCCCATAGAAGGGGTGCTGAACGGAATAACAAAATAGTGAAACAATTTTACAGTTCAGTAGTTAGCGACAAATTGACAGTTACCTCAAGTCCTGACACTTGTGCAGAGCCGGTCCCAGGCGCCGGAGACCTTCACACTGAATGTGGCAGTTCCATAGATCTAGGTCTTTGATTGTATCACAGAGCCTGATGGCATGAGACAGGACCACACAGTCAATCGGGGTCAGTCCCAGTCCACGAAATGAAAGTGTTTCCACAGATCCCAGTGTCTGCTGAGCCAGTGCAGGATTCTGAGACTCAAACAGGTAGTGCAGCGTATTCAGGAGGCTCCGTTTATCAGTATCACTCCGTATGTTTCGAGCCCGGCGTTTAACCTCCCCCTTCACCCAGTCAATCACTCGGCAGATTGTTTGATGAGTGAATTTACCCAGAAACTCCTCCAGGATCCAAGCTGACCGTGGGGAGGAGAGACCAGCGACAAAACGGAGAAATACTTCAAATCGCCCGTCTGTCATGCCATGGGCTTCAATGAGGAGTGTTGTGATATCCCCGCGATCTACAGTCAGGAATTGTGCGAGTGCGGCTACAAACTCTTGGATGGTGAGGTGCGGGAAGGTGTACACCACGCTCTGGGCTGAATCCTCTTTCTCCAAAAGTTCCATCAGGAACCCGGACAGGAACTGGGAAGGCTGCAGATTATATTTGATCAAATCTCCATCGGTGAACACAATGTTCTTCTCAGCCACTCCAGTGAAGGCCATCTGACCAACCCTCAGTAACACCTCACGGAGATTCTCAATCTCACGGCCGTGGTTTTTCAGGATGTTGTAAATAAAGTAGCAATATAGTTGTGTGATGGTCTTGGGAACTTGCTGCGGGTCCCGGTGTGTTTGTGTGAAGAAGGGGCCCAGTGTCAGGACAAGGATCCAGCAGTAGGAGGGGTTGTAGCTCATGGTATATAGTATCTCGTTCTCCTTCACGTGTTTGAAAACAGCTGATGCCACCGACTGATCTTCAAAATACCTGGTGAAATATTCCTTCCGTTCCTTACCAACAAATCCCAGGATTTCAGCCCGGACACTGATCTCTGCCTTTTCCAGTAAATGTAACGCAGTGGGGCGGGTGGTCACTAGCACTGAACACCCTGGGAGCAGCTTGTGCTGGATTAAACTGTACACAATATCAGACACTTTACACCGGGATTCAGGATCTGGGCACTGGTGCTGAGGTTCTGTGTCTCTCCGACTGTCAGCAAAATCGATTCCACCCTTGAATTCATCCAGACCGTCAAATATAAACAGCAATCCCTCTGGCTTCTTCCAGACCTCCCACAGCATATTCCCAAAGTAAGGATACTGATCCAGAATCAGTTCCCTCAGGGTTATTTTGCAGTTAATAGTGTTCAAATCCCGGAATTTGAAACTGAAGACAAACTGGAATTGTTGGAATATTTTCCCTGTGGCCCAGTCATGAACAATTTTCTGCACCATTGTTGTTTTTCCGATCCCCGGAACTCCGGCCACAGCAGACGAACTCCCAGATTTGGATTTGCTCGCCGAAATGTTCTGGAATAACTGATCAGTTCGGATTTGTTCAAACTCTCCCCCGAGATGTTCCTCTCTCCACTCTTCATGGTCCCGGCCTCTTGCCAGCAGCTCATGTTCCACCAGTGTCCGATCTCGAACAGTGGAGATGACCGTGAGCTCAGCATATCGATCAAGTAGCTGGAAAACCTTAACCTTCTCGTTCATCAGGATGGTGTTCACACTCAGTGTTTCAGTCCATGCCTTCAGTGTCTCCATGTGCTTCTGCTGAACATCTTTTATCAGGTGAGATAAACAAGAGATCCTGAAATTAGATTCATCACGCAAAGAAAAACACATTCACAGTATCCTAATATAGTTATGGTCAGATACAGTGTGGGAACAGGCCCTTCGGCCCAACTTGCCCACACCGGCCAACAATGTCCCAGCTACCCTAGTCCCACTTGCCTGCGCTTGGTTCATATCGCTTCAAACCTGTCCTATCCATGCACCTACCTTAACTGTTTCTTAAACGATGGGTTAGTCCCAGCCTCAACTACCTCCTCTCGCAGCCTACTTCATACACCCACCACCCTTTGTGTGAAAAAGTTACTCCTAGGATTCCTATTAAATCTTTTCTCCATCACATTGAACCAATGTCCTCTATCCTCGATTCCCCTACTGTGGGCAAGAGACTCTGCGCATCTAACCGATCTATTCCTCTCATTTCTACTCACTTCCCCTTTAACTCCATCGTTATACTCCCAATTTGTCACCCCATTTAATTACACCCCATTAAACCCTTCACACTATGATTTACCCACCCATTGGGAAAGTTAAAAGCTCCTAATACAACAACCTTATTTGAGCTGCAGCTGCCTGCAATCTCCTGACATGTTTGTTCGTCGAATTCCCGTTGATTATTCGGGGGTCTGTAGTACACCCCCAACAAGGTGTACTAGAACTAGGGGACATAGTTGCAGAATAAGGGGGGGCTCTTTTAAAACTGAGATGAGGAAGAACTTCTTCACCCAGAGGGTGGTTAATTTATGGAATTCACTGCCCCAGGGAGCAGTGGAAGCAGAAACGTTAAATATATTTAAGTCTAGAATAGATGGTTTTTTAGCTGCCAAGGGGATAAGGGGCTACGGGGAGAGGGCAGGGATATGGACCTAGGCATGGTTAGTATAGTAAGACCTGAGTGATCTCCTGGACAAGTGTCGATCGCCTGGATTGGGGTCGGAGAGGAATTTCCCGGATTTTTTTCCCGAATTGGACCTGGGTTTTTATCCGGTTTTTTGCCTCCCCCAGGAGATCACGCGGTTCTTGGGGTGGAGAGGGGTGATAGCGGTATAAAGGGGAGGGTAGTGTCTTGTGTCTACTGTTTGTGGGTAAGTGTGTCTGTTTAGTGTTCAGCCATGAGCGAATGGCGGTGCGGGCTCGATGGACCTGGTGGTCTACTCTCGCACCTACTTTCTATGTTTCTATGTTAAGGTGATCATCCTTTTCTTGTTCCTCAGCTCTACCCATAAAGCCTCACAGGACGAAACCCTTTCCCCTCACCCCTGTCCCTCCTGAAGCTCCTGTACCCCGGAACATTGACCAGGTTTCAGTCATGGCTACAATATCCCAGAGGCTCGTACCTATTGATGCCCCCAAGCTTATCTGCCTCACCCGTCAGGCCCCTTGCATTAAAATAGGTGCAATTAAAACCAACCCTCCTTCCTCGTCTTTGCCGTTCACCGGCCTACTCTGTCCACTAACCTCTCCCACACCACCCTCCATACCAAATTCTAGCCTCTCACGCGCCTCTGGCCTGTATGAGATCCCACCCCCTGCCAATCTAGTTTAAACCCTCTCGAGTAGCATTAGCTAACCTGCCCGCTAGGATGTTGGTCCCCCTCCAGTTAAGGTGCAACCCGTCCCTTTTGTACAGGTCACCCCTGCCCCAGAAGAGATCCCAATGATCCTGAAATCTAACTCTCTGCCCCCTGCACCAACTCCTCAACCACACATTCATTGCCCCTCTCTTTCTGTTCATACCTTCACTAGCACGAGGTATTGGACGTAATCCTGAGATCACTACCCCGCAGGCCCTGCTTTTCAGTGTTCTACCCAATTCCGCAAAGTGGTTTTGCCTCCTTCTGCTTCCTACCTGTGTCGTTTCTGCCAACATGCGCAACAACCTCCGCCTGCTCCACTTCACTCTTGAGCATGTCGTGCAGCTGCTTCGAGACATCCTGGACCCTGGCACAAGGGAGGGAGGCAACACACCATCCTGGAGTCTCGCCTGCTGCCTGCCGCAGAATCTCCTGTCTGCATCTCTGACTATTGACTGGCCCGTATTATGCTTTACGATTATGATTAATGTTACGCTCATTAGTTGATGTGTTATTGATTACATATTATCTGATTTTTATAGCTGTGTATTGGTCGACTAAGCAGAAATAAATTGGTAAAATAATATCTGGACAGATACATGGATTGTAACGGGTTAGAGGGATATAGGGCAGGGAGAGCTTAAATGGGGCATTTTGGTCGCTATGGACAAATTAGACTTCAGATCCCGTTAACGCGCTGTATCTATCGAACTAAAAGTCTCATCTTGACCACTTCCTGTCTGCGCTGTATATTGATTTTATTTAAAAAAACGCTACCATATATCGCTATGATTTTTGACCATCTTACTCACAGTTCTCCACCGCTGCAGCAGCCCTGAGAAATGTTCCCATCGATGAAAAATAAAAAAGTTATGAGTGTTTAAAAAATCTTGAGATCAGCTGATTGATCCTCTCGCCTGTCAATCACAACGATGAAGGTAACACCCCTTCCGGGGGGGGGGGCAGGACTATAAAACCCTGGCTGCCTGGACGCGAGTCAGTCACTCTGGAAGATCGCGAGGGTGATTCCACGACTGTGATTCTATGCTGTGAATCAACTGAACTGTGCGTCTGCAATTTACTTGCAATAAATGATTTGTTAGGAGGTTGAAATGCTATGAAATTGGATGTGCTGGCCTGCGCTCTGCTTGAACTGCTATGAAATTGGATTCGTTGGCCTGCACTCGGCCTGACATAGTATGAAATTGGATTCGCTGGCCTGAGACATGTCATGTCAGGAACCTTCTGCAGACTGTTTATAGTGGAGGTGGGTGGAGAAAGCAGGGAGACCATCTGCCTCACAGAGAGCAGGGCGCTAGCAGCCGTTATGGTGGCTGGCCGGCAGGAGGCGAAAAAATTAGTGAGGGGAGGGGGAAGGAAACCCGGGTTCGATCCTAACCTTGGGTGCTGCCTGTGTGGAGTTTGCACCTTCATCCTGTAACGACGAGGGTTATTTCCCAGTGCTTTACATTCCTCCCTCATCGCAAAGACTTTGATTAATTGGACCTCTGTAAATTGTCCCTAGTCTGCAAGGAGTTGATATAAAGATGGGATAAATAGGAAGGGCTGATCGATGGACGGCGTATACGCAGATGGCCAAAACATGCAAATGAATACCTTTCAGATGAGCAGGTAGTTCCGAGAAAGCCTTCATGGCTTTGTACGATTCGATCAGATCAGAACCTGTTGGAATCAGTTCGTAGAATGAGTCTGAGATGCATTTTGACAAAAAGGGCAAATTCTCTGTAGAAACATGTCCTGTACCTTCTTCCCCCACTGCTTTCAGCAACCCCTCCAGTTTGGGAAGCAGGTGGTGCATTTTCAAGAAACATTTCCATATCAGTTTACAGACCCGGGGCTCTTTCTCAGTCACCAGGTTGAGGAGAAGTGTGGAACCGGCTGCGCGGCTTCCTCTCTTTGTGCGTTTGATGACTTGCTGTGAAGAGCCGTAGAGACAAGTAGTTATAGAGCGGCACTACATGGAAACTGAACCCTCGGCCAACTTTGGCGATGGATTTACTGGAGTCACAGTGCCTTACGTGGTAGACTGATAGAGTAGTATACCACAGGGAGACAGGCCATTCAGCCCACATTGTCCATGGCAACCAAGTTGCAATTGTAAGCCAGGGCCATTTACCTGCATTTGGCCCATAGCCCCGTAAGCCCCTCCTATCCACACATCTGTCTGAATGTACTTTGAAATCCCTAATGTTATCCGCTTTTCCAGCTTCCTCTGGCATTGTGTTCCAGATATGGGCTGCTCTCCAGGTAAACCTTTTGTCCCCAGATCCCACCTACATTTCTCCCATCTCCCCTCAAGCCTGCACCCTCCAGTTTGTGGATCACCACTGCTGTGCGGGACATTCTTTGTGACTGCGCCGTACTGAGTTGTAATTATAGAGAGCAGTATAGCACATGAATGGACCCTACGGACCACAATATTTGTGCATGAAAACATTTGAGTATCGGTTGAAGTTATCCACTCATCCATTTCACTCCCTACCTTGTAATCTTGCTCACTGAAATATCTCTCGTATGCTAGAACGAAGACGACATTCTCCACTGCCTCTTGAATCGCCTCTTCCAGCCTCTGGCGGTAATGATTTGTCAAATCCAGCAGCTGCCAATCATCACACCTTTCCAGGAGCTCCGTCATCGAAGACATTGGAGGAGCTGTGATGAATAAATATAAATTGAAAGAATCAGAACACACCCGGATATTTACGGTTATAATACAAAATATTCAAATAACATAATATCTTTATATGTAGACGATGTATTACTGTACATCACAAAACCCCAAATTAGTATACCAAACATTCTAAATCTAATTGAGGACTGGATCTTTCTCATGATACAGAATAAACTGGAACAAAAGTGAAATTATGGCCATAAAACCGAAAGACTCAACACATCTCTTAAAATTCCCCTTTAAAATAGCCACAGAAAAATTTAAATATTTGGGAATCGAAATTACTAGAAACTATCATGCTATGTTTAATGCCAATTATAGTCCCTTACTTAAGAAACTAAATAATCTAATCAAATTCTGGAAAACGCTCCCGATGTCTTTAATAGGTCGAATAAATGCTATAAAACTGATCTTTCTACCACAACTCCTATATCTATTTCAATCAATACCTATATATCTTCCAAAAAAGTTTTACAAAAAACTGGACTCAGACATTACAAATTTTATATGGGACTATAAATCCCACAGAATACAAAGAACACACCTTAGTAAACCCAAAGAGCTGGGTGGTCTAGCACTCCCTAACTTTATGTACTATAATTGGGCAGTAAACATTAAAAATATGATTCACCTGCTGGACAACTCTGCCCAGCAGGTGGACTGGATTGTAATGGAGAGAGAGGACTGCTCTCCGTGTAATAAGAGCGACTCTCCTCTCACCAATGAATCTGAATAACAAAAATTACAATAAAAATCCAATTATACATAGCACAATTAGAACTTGGAAACAAATAAAACAGAATCTAAAATTAAGAAGTCTATCTCTTTTAATGCCAATAGTCAATAACCCATCGTTTAAACCTTCAATTATAGATAAATCATTTACACAATGGGAAAGAATGGGAATCAAAACGCTCGAAGACTTGTATGAATTAGGAAAATTATTATCATTTCAACAATTACAACTGAAATATAATTTGAGAAATAATCAATATTTTAAATATCTTCAAATCCATGACTATCTGAAAAAATACACAAAAGACTATCATAACATGCCTCCAGACTTACTGGATGAAGCAATGAAGACAAAGGCTGAATCAGCAAACCTAATATCATACTTATACAACACTATTTTAAATATAGAAATACCTACAACTGATGGTATTAGAAGAGACTGGGTACAAGAACTAGCTATAAAAATTTCAAAAGAGAGCTGGGATAAACACTTACTATATGTGCATAAATGCTCGATCAACGTACGATATACTCTAATTCAATTCAAAACATTACATAGACTATACTATTCAAAAACCAAAATAAATAAACTTTTCCCTAACGTCTCACCCATTTGTGATAAATGTCAGTCTCAAGAAGCTACCATAGCGCACTCTTTTGTTTTTTGTATAAAAATCCAAAAATTCTGGAACGAAATATTTGAAATCTTCACAAAATTATTTAAAATAAAACTCATACCAAAAGCAGAATGGATTATTTTTGGAATAACGGAAGGTAGCCCTGAACTAAACGTGTTTCAAAAGAATTTACTTAATTACGGGCTAATAATGGGAAAACAGCTTATACTCAAATTCTGGAAAAACGCTCCTATACCAACAATAAAAATGTGGATTTCAAACATGTTCAAAACACTACACCTCGAAGAGATGAGACTCCTCCTAGCAGGGAAAGCAGACCACTTCCAAAAGACGTGGTCTGCATTTATGGACTTACTACAAGCATAAGGTGCAATAGTAATTTAAAAAATAAATGGTGCCAGGATCTGGTAACGGGGGGTGAAAAATACGTCTGGTATATCCCTTTTTGCGGAGTTTTTTTTAAATAATAGAGTGATTGTTTCTCTTTCTTTCTTTCTTTTCTAGGATCTATTTCTTTACTTTCTTCTCTAACTCCCTTTCTAATGGGCTTTCTTGTCCCAACACTTTCCTGCACCTTCACGACTCTTTCTCACTTTCCTTACTTCTTTTATTTCTATCTTTCTTAAAGCTCAAAAAATGAAGGGGTACAACAAATGTAATAAGATATATGTGGTGTGTATTACTGTAACTTATTGTACTTCTAATAAAAATAAAATTAAAAAAACAAAACAAAATGAATATAAATAATGGAATTATCAAGGGTTGTCTGTTTTCCTCCACCCCACTCTGCTAAAATGATGGAGATGAGACGCTGCGATCAGCGGGTTGCTGTCAGGCCACGTGCCAGATCTACCCGCACACTGCACGGAAGGAGGCCCAGCTGCAATCCTTGGCTTGCCCTGACAATGGTCCCCAGGCTGTTGCTGTAATTTATTCCCTGCGGCATCTAAACAATGCGCTAACTCACAACAATTGTCCCTCTCCCGCTGTTCAATCCCACGGGTGCATTCTCTTCTTGATTCCAGATGGACACAATGTCAACACATTTTGACAGAATACACCATTGCGACATTAAACTCGACTTATTCTCACACTTTCGGTATAGCATTCAGAGTTCAGAGGCACAGTATGCAAACAGGCCCTTCGGCCCAGCGAGTCCATGCCAATCATCAATCGATCACCGGCTCACACTAGTTTTATGTTATCTTGCGTTCTGCATATTAGGAGCACATTTACAGAGGGCAATTGACGTTTATGCCAGCATGCCATAGGGATGTGGGAGGAAACACACGCCGTCATAGGAAAAACATGCAAACTCCATACAAACAGTGGCCGTGGTTAGAAACGACCCAGAGTATCCGGCGCCGTGAGGCAGCGGTTCTACCAGCTGTACTACTGTGCTGACACTTATTATTGTCACATGTACTGAGAAACGGTGAAAATATTTTGTTTGCATGCTGTCCAATCTAATCAGGTAATACTATACATAAATACGACCAAGCCAAGCACAAGTACAGCAGGTAGAGTGAAGAGAGTGCTGAATATAGTTTTCTCAGCATGTAGCGATGCAGTTTCAGAGAAAACATCCAACGTCCGCAATAAAATAGTTTGTAAAAATAAGGATTGTGTCCCCACACAGGCCTCCCCTCACCAATGGAAGAATCTTTCAGTAGTCTGATAACATCATAATAAGAATGCACAAGATTCACAGCAACGTGGTCCTATACATTCAGAACCCGTTTACTGAGAAGATAGGGGGCTGTTATTCTGGCTGGTGGTCTGTGGCAACACTGGGGTGCACAGCTTTAAGCTGAAAGGGGTGGAATTCAAAGGAGCTGTGCGGGTGAAGTTATTTTATACACAGAGGATGGTGGGTGCCTGGAACGCGATGCCAGATGTGGTGTTTGGGGTATATACCATAGTGGCATTTAAGCTTTTTGATATGCAGGGAATGGAGAAATATGGATTGTGTGAAGGCAGTGGAGATGAGTTTCATTTGGCATCGGTCCGCATGGACATTGTGGACCATAAATACCTTTCCTGTGCTGTAGATTACTGTGCTCTATCTACCTTTGTTGATATACGTACATAATGGCCACGTATTATTTTCCATTTGGCCTTGTTACTTCAAACACGTCTCTTGCATCCTGTAATCGTAATTATATAATGCAATTGTATTTCATGGTCTGTTTTCAACTTCCTTTCTAATGTAGACGTTTTCAGATTATTTCTCTCTCGCTATGTGGCAGAATGACAAAGTCATACCACACAGAGATGCTTCGTCCAGACGTGTTGACCAACCCGCACTGTCTGAGCCAGCCCTGTTTGTCCATGTTTCCCATTATCACTCCAAACCTTTCTTGCCCATGTACCTGCCCAAATGTCCCTAAAATCATGTTATTGTACGGCTTCAACTGGCAACACATTCCATATTTCCATCTCCCTCTGTGACCAAAGTCTTTTTTTTAAAGGGGAATGGAACCAAGTACTAGACGGCAGATTTAAGATGAGAGTGGAAGAGCTTTGCAGAATCTGAAGGGCATCTCCCTGTCAAGGCTGGTGGTGGATGCTGGTGAGAGAATGGCATTGAAGAGCTTTAAGATAGGGCCATGGATATACAGGGAATCGGGGAATATTAATTTGAAAGATACACAATAGAAACAGGGTATTCTGTTTATCGACTCCACGGAGACGATCGATCACCCATTCACACTAGTCTACATTATCCTGCAAACTTCACGTGAGCAGATTAGTTTAACCTGGCATCATGTTGGGCACAGACAGCATGAAGGGTCTGTTCTTATACTGCAGTGTACTAGTTTACATAGAATTCTCCAACCTCTTTCAATACTTCCTAGTCCCTTTCCTTCTCTCCTTATCCCAATATATAACCTATTCCCCATCCGCAAATTTCCCCAACCATTCCACCCAAATCTCTCCACTAGTTTTACATTTCACGACATTCAAACATCTTGTCGCGTAACAAGATCTTTGACTAGTTTTCTCTTTAGTCTCATTTTAATCCTGGTTTCATCACCAACCATCTGACAATCAACACCCCCTCCCCCCCACCACCTCATTCATCCCGTGCTGGGCTCCCACCACTTTTTCTGCATTCTCTCCCCAACTACAATCAACCCTTTCCGGTTCAGGCCTATTTTGACCATCCTAATTCCTTGGTTCTCTCTCATTTCCCCATTAAACCTCAAATGAATCAGTGGGAGTAGTTTCCCATCCTTGACAAACATTCACTTATTTTCCCCAATCTTCAACATCCTTTGTTCACCAAGGCTCACAAAACATAACTTCTTTGCTTCTTCCACTAACTGACACGCTGAGTCTGAACAGTTCTCTCACTTATAAAAACCTCTAATCATCACATATTCGTTCCCATCTAGTAGCTGCTCCCAGACAGACTTTATACCCATCAAATGACCCTAATGCAGACAGACCTGCCCTATCATTCCTGTACTCACTCCTGGTCAGGTCTGTCGCCCTTCCACTGATTCCCTATTCCCACTCCCCGTGTGTACTACAGGTCAGGCAATCTGATCCGGTCACATTGTTGGGACATTTATATCTGACGTAATTCTGCAACACACCGTCGTCTGTCCTTGTTGTCGGGGCCACTGGATCTCCTCCCTGGTCCGCTCCATCAGCCATGATGGTGACTGCCGTGCATGCGTTCCGCTGCTCTGTAACACACAGATTAAAAACCAGTATTAGACAACAATTGCAAGGAGCAGGACAATACTTTCAGCTGATGACATCACATGCTGTCCAGCGTGTAGGAAAGAACTGCATATGTTGCTTTAAATCACAGATAGACACAAAATGCTGGAGTAACTCAGCGGGATAAGCAGCATCTCTGGAGAGAAGGGATTTTTTTAAACGGGTGACGTTTCGGGTCAAGATCCTTCTTCACACAGATTCAGTCCCTCCAACACATGCTTGTCTTATCAATAAATCAAACCCCCAAAATAATGGAACAAATATACGTTGGAGATGGCGCAAATGGCAAAATATCTTTGCAGGAAATAAGATGGGGGAACACGTAGTCTGTGTAGCTCTGGAAATTAGGTTTATTTGAAACAATAAATGAACATATTAGGAGCAGGAATATGACACTTGGCCTCTGGAGTTTGATGTGCCCTTTTGTAAGGTTGCAAGGGGTGGGGCATTCTGAGGAAGTGTTAGAGTGGGGCATTCTGAAACATTGGGGAGATGCTGTATAGAAACATAGAAAATAGGTGCAGGAGGAGGCCATTCGGCCATTCGAGCCAGCACTGCCATTCATTGTGATCATGGCTGATCGTCCCCTATCAATAACCCGTGCCTGCCTTCTCTCCATATCCCTTGACTCCACTAGCCCCTAGAGCTCTATCTAACTCTCTCTTAAATCCATCCAGTGACTTGGCCTCCACTGCCCTCTGTGGAAGGGAATTCCACAAATTCACAACTCTTTGGGTGAAAGTTTTTTCTCACCTCAGTCTTAAATGACCTCCCCTTTATTCTAAGACTGTGGCACCTGGTTCTGGACTCGCCCCACATTGTGAACATTTTTCCTGCATCTAGCTTGTCCAGTCCTTTTATAATTGTATATGTTTCTATAAGAACACCCTCATCCTTCTAAACTCCAGTGAATACAAGCCTAGTCTTTACAATCTTTCCTCATATGACAGTCCCGCCATCCCAGGGATCAATCTCGTGAACCTGCGCTGCACTGCTTCAATCACAAGAATGTCCTTCCTCAAATTAGGAGTCCAAAACTGAACACAATACTCCAGATGTGGTCTCACCAGAGCCCTATACATCTGCAGAAGAACCTCTCCACTCCTATACTGAAACCAAGACCAAAGAGATGGTGGTTAACTGGCAGGTCCAAGCTCCCCCTTCAGCCGGTCAACACTGCAGGGGTGGACATTGAGGTGGTGCAGACATATAAATATCTGGGAGTGCACCTTGATAACAAACTGGACTGGTCTGTCAACACCGATGCCCTCTACAAAAAAGGATAGAGCAGACTATTTTTCCTCAGAAGGCTCAGATCCTTCAATGTGCGCAATGACATGCTGTGCCTATTTTACTATACTGTGGTTGCAAGTGTCATTTTCTACGCTGTTGTCTGCTGGGGCAACAACATCAGTGCTAAAAACAGCAAGAAGTTAGTCAAGCTGGTAAAAGGTGCAGGTCATCCTCGACAACTCCGGGCACCCCCTCCATGAAATTCTGGAGGGTCAAAAGAGCACACGGAACAACAACAGGCTCCTCTCCCTGCGCTGTAGTACGGAGCGGTTCAGGAGATCCTTCATCCCTGCACCCATTAGATTTTATAATACTGACCGCTAGGCTGTATGGGGATGCTTTGCATTTTTAATAGTTAATTATTGGGTCTTTTTAAGTATTTTTGCTTTCAGGCATTGTCCGTATTGTATTTTATGTATTTTTTGTCTGTTTTCATTTCTGAATGTGTGGGTTTGTTGGTTGTTGGCTCTTGGACATCTGAATTTCCCTGAGGGGATCAATAAAGTATTTATTATTATTACTTCAAAAATGACAAACATTGTAAATATAAAGAGGGATTTGTGTGGCTATTTTTAAATCATGAATGAAGGATGTGCACAAAATTACAAGATTTCCATGTAGAATATTTCCTGGAACAGAAGCATCAAACACCAGCAATGTTATACCTCTGTAACTGGAGAACCAAATAACAAGCGCAGGAGTAGACCACATGGCACCTCGTGTCTGCCCTGCATTCCAAATGCCCTTTAGCTGATCTACCCAAAGACCCAATTCATCATCTGTGCCACATCCTCGAAGCTTTCAAATCCCCTGATCACCGTATTATTATTCCAGACCAAACATGATCAATCCACAACACCCACACCTCATCTGATTGGAGGTGTCAACTCACAGAGAAAGTGAGGAAACACCCTTGAATGGGGAATTGCCGCCACACTCTGCTGACCCTCTTCCAAATACTAACCCTGCCACCCAGGACAAAAGCTTCCACACCACCATGAATGACACTCACTAGCTGGAGGGGGAAATAAACCATTTCATGGGCCAACTGCAAATATTCCAACTTTACTGTAGTCCCCACTGTCCCCATGGCACATCCCTGGAGTTCCCATTCCACAATAGAAGGATGGATTCTATCCCAGGCCTGGACTGCAGGTTCTGTCTCCATGAGGTCAGGTGATGTCTGCAGTACCACCACCAGTCCCACTTCACAGGGAATCATCCGTCTCATCTCTACAGGACGCTGCCCAAACCCGCACAAAGGTCCGTCAAGATAAGAGCCGTCCACTGGGGAGCGGCGGACAAAATACTCACCGATGGATGGATGGATGTCAATCTGCTGTCCCCGCTCCCCACAGCGGCCCCGAGTCTCCCCGCCCGCCCGCCCTGACTGCCGTACTTAAAATGGCCGCCTATGGCTTCACTCGCATTGACTTCAATGGGAGACTGCCAATAGCTAAGATGGCCGCCTAAAGCTTCACTCCTATTGACTTCAATGGGACACTGCCAATAGCTAAGATGGCCGCCTAAGGCTTCACTCCCATTAACTTCAATGAGACTGGCAGTAGTTAAAATGGCCGCATAAGGCTTCACTCGCATTGGCTTCAATGGGAGACTGCCAATAGCTAAGATGGCCGCCTAAGGCTTCACTCCCATTAACTTCAGAGCCGGGCTGCGGGAGGGATGAGAGCAGAACCAGCGGCCGGAACAGATGCGGGGAGCCGGGACGGACGAGTGTTTGCCGGAGCCGGCGTGCCGCTCGCTGCAGCTCTGGCCGTGGAGCGCTCCGGACCAAAGATCTTTGCTCCGGACAGTGCGTGTCCCGAGCGTCGGAAGCGTTGCGCCGCTGCCGCTGCCGCGAGAGTCTCTGTGCCGAAGGGACAGACTCTCAAAGGGACACAAAATTGCTGGGGAAACTCAGCGGCTGCAGCAGCATCAATGGAGCGAAGGGAATAGGCGACGTTTCGGGCCGAAACCCTTCTTCACGACTCTCAAAGGGGGGTGGAGAGAGAGAGAGAGGAAGAGAGAGAGGAAGGAGAAGGTGACAGTGGGGGGGAGAGAGGGGGGGGGGGTTAGAGGAGAGACAGGGGAGGAGTGAATGGAGAGAGAAAGAGGGAGAGGGGGTGGAGATGGTAAGAGAGAAGGGGAAGAGAGAGGGGTGGTCGAAGAGGGGGAGTGAGTGAAAGAGAGAAACGGAGAAAGAGAGAGATAGGGAGGCAAATAAAAATAGATAGAGACAGAGGAGAAAGAGAGGGGAGAGGGCAAGGGGAAGAGTGAGGTAGGAGGGAGAAATGGGGAAGAAAGGAGGAGAGGGGGGAAGAGAGAGAGGAGAGACGGAGAGAGAGGGGAAAGAGAGGGGAGAGTATGTGGAGAGAGAGGGGGAGATAGAGAGGGACGGAGAAAGAGGTTGGGGGGAAGCGAGGGGGAGAGAGAGAAGAAAGGGAGAGATAGAAGAAAGAGAGGGGGAGAGAGAAGAGGTGACGAGAGAGGGGGAAGAGTAAGGTGGGATGGAGCGAGGGGGGAAGAGAGAGAGAAGAGAGGGAAGGGGAGAGAGTGAGAGGGGGAAACAGAGGAGAGAGAGGGGGTGAGAGGAGAGACAGAGAGGGAGAGAGAGAGAGGAAAGAGAGGGGGAGGGGAGAGAGAGGGTGGTTGAGAGGAGAGAGAGCAGAAGAGAGGGGAGAGAGTCTCTGTGTCGAATTTGCCCAGGTGACCGGCATGGATCAGGCTGCGGCTCAGTGCATCCTGGAGGACAACCAGTGGCTGCTGGAAGTAAGTACCAAGCACTGGGTAGAAACGGTGGAAGATAATGGACTTCAAATGGGGGTGGTTGATGAAAGCATCCTGCTTGCCTGCTAGATTTTCACTTACAGTAACTGCAGGAAAAATGTTCCCGATATTGGGGGCGTTCAGAACCATGGGTCACAGTTTAAGAATAAAGGGCAGTTAGGACTGAGATGAGGGCAAACTTTCTTCACGTAGAGAGTTGTGAATCTGTGGAATTCTCTGCCACAGGCAGTGCAGGCCAATTCACTGGATGTTTTCAAGAGAGAGTTACATTTAGTTCTTGGGGCTAACGACATCAAGGGATATGGGGAAAACAGGAAAGAGGTACTGATTTTAGATGAATAGCCATGATCATATTGATTGGCAGTGCTGGCTCGAAGGGCCGAATGGCCTATTCCTGCACCTATTTTCTATGTTTCTATGCTTAAGTATATGGCACTGGGGAACTTGATTTTGAAGCATTCATGCATGGTGGAGGTATAATGTAGTCATAGAGTGATACAGTGTGAAAACAGGCCCTTCGGCGCAACTTGCCCACACCCGCCAACATCCCAGCTACGCTACCTGCTTTTGGTCCATACCTCCAAACCTGTCCTATCCATGTCTAACTTTTTCTTAAATGTTGGGATGGTCCCTGCCTCACCTACCACCTCTGGCAGCTTGTTCCATACACCCATCACCCTTTGTGTGGATAAAGTAACCCTTAAAAAGTTACCTCTTAAAAATCCTTCATACAAAAAACATTGAAATCATACTTCTACAATGCACTAAAACATGATTTAAATACATCAAATTTCAAAAAGTTCCTACCCTTCTTCCACACCCTCTCCCCACTCAGTTGCTCCACTCCCTCACCGGGTACCCCCAAGGCCAGTGATCAATGATCGCACAGCCTCCCCACTTTCAAAAGCACTCCAATCCAATTTAAAGCATATATATTGCATTCACGTGTAAGTTATAAGACTCGCTACAGTATGCACCATATTGCACAATTTCAGGCTGAAAAATGCAAATGTTCCGTACCAGTGGGAGGGGGCTACCTCCCCCCCCCCCCGGTCGCGATGCTCCCTTGGGCTTGGTCTCTCGCATATTTCTCACTCCCAACTCTCACCCAATGTTGGCAGCCCTGGTATGTGTGTATGGATGTGTGTGTGTATATATATGTGTGTGTTTGTATATATATATGTGTGTGTGTGTGTATGTATGTATGTGTGTGTGTATATATGTGTGTGTGTGTGGGGGGGGGGGGGGGGACTGGTGGCAAATTCCTTATAAATATACCAGACTCACCCTCTTATTCACTCAGGTTAATAACTGAGGTTATAAATAAATAAATAAATAAATCAGCAGCGGAATCAGCGAAATAAATAAACCCGGTAAAAGGGGGTGAGAGAGAGAGCTGAGGTCAATCTCCACATAAATTAC
Organism: Amblyraja radiata; assembly: GCF_010909765.2. NCBI lineage: Eukaryota > Metazoa > Chordata > Chondrichthyes > Rajiformes > Rajidae > Amblyraja > Amblyraja radiata. The sequence goes on along the minus strand of NW_022630711.1, from coordinate 7,476 downwards.
ACGTCTGGGAGAATAAAACTGGTAAAACTGGGGTCAATAATATAAACTCACCGTCTGGAGCAGCGTCCTGAGATAAAAGACATTATAAACATCTCAGGTACACAAATTGATGGAGAAACTCAGCGGGTGCAGCAGCATCTATGGAGCGAAGGAAATAGGCAACGTTTCGGGCCGAAACCCTTCTTCAGACGGTTTCGGCCCGAAACGTTGCCTATTTCCTTCGCTCCATAGATGCTGCTGCACCCGCTGAGTTTCTCCAGCATTTTGTGTACCTGAGATCTTCCAGCATCTGCAGTTCCTTCTTGAAAACATTATCAACATCTCCCTCTCTCTGGCTCCCAGCCCCCCCCCCCCCCTCTCTGTAAATAATCAATAAATCACCAAACAAACTACACGTCTGGGGGAATAAACCCGGTAAATCTGGGGTAAATAATGTTATAAACACACAGGGGTGCAAAATAAACCTGGTTTGGGGTAAATCTGGGGTAAATAATGTTATAAACTATAAATCGGGTAAATAATGTTATAAACAGATACGACCTTGGCAAGGCCATCAAAAAGGCCAAAAGGGACTTCTGCTCCAAACTGGAGGATGAGCCAGATGTTCGGCAGCTGTGGCGGGGCCTGAATGCAATCACCTCCTACAAGGCGAAACCAGGAGGCAGCTCGAATGTCGGTAAAACATCACTCCTTGACGAGCTCAATGCGTTTTACGCACGCTTTGATAGGGAGAATACTGATGTGCCTTCCCGATCCCCCATTCACAGTGATGGCATTTCAGTCTCAGTCACAGAGGCCGACGTCAGGAAATCCTTCAGAGGGGTGAACCCCCGAAAAGCACCTGGACCTGATGGTATACCCGGTCGTGTTCTAAAAACCTGTGCGGACCAATTGGCTGGAGTTTTTACGGACATTTTCAACCTCTCACTTCTGAGGTCTGAGGTCCCCACCTGTTTTAAAAGGGCATCAATTATACCAGTGCCCAAGAAGAGTAAGGTGACGTGCCTCAATGACTATCGACCAGTGGCACTAACGCCGGTGGTGATGAAATGCTTTGAGAGGTTGATCATGGAGCAAATCAACTCCTACCTCGACAAAAACCTGGACCCACTGCGGTTCGCTTACCGCCACAACAGATCAACGATGGATGCGATCTCGCTGGCCCACCACTCCGCTCTGGACCACTTGGACAATAAAAACTCATATGTCAGGCTGTTATTCATCGATTCCAGGTTGGCATTTAACACAATCATCCCCTCCAAGCTGGTTACCAAACTCACAGAACTGGGTCTCTGCGCATCCCTCTGCAACTGGATCCTCGACTTCCTCATTCACAGACCACAGTCTGTTCGTATTGGTGGAAATTTGTCAGCCTCGATAACAATCAGCACGGGAGCACCTCAAGGCTGCGTGCTCAGCCCCCTGCTGTACTCACTCTATACTCATGCGGAGCCAGTCACAGTGCGAACTCCATCATCAAGTTCGCTGACGACACCACTATTGTGGGGCGTATCACTGATGGGGATGAGTCAGAGTACAGAAGAGAGATCGAGCAACTGTCCATATGGTGCCAGCGCAATAATCTGGCCCTCAACACCAGCAAAACCAAGGAACTGATTGTGGACTTTGGAAGGAGTAGGGGGGGGGAGACCCACAGCCCAACTTATATCAAAGGGTCCAGAGCTTCAAATTCCTGGGCGTGCACATCTCCGAAGATCTTTCCTGGTCCGAGAACACTGATGCAATTATCAAGAAAGCAATCAGCGTCTCTACTTCCTGAGAAGATTACGGAGAATCGGTTTGTCAAGGAGGACTCTCTCTAACTTCTACAGGTGCACAGTAGAGAGCATGCTGACCGGTTGCATCGTGGCTTGGTTCGACAATTTGAGCGCCCTGGAGAGGAAAAGACTACAAAAAGTAGTAAACACTGCCCAGTCCATCATCGGCACTGACCTTCCTTCCATCGAGGGGATTTATCGCAATCGCTGCCTCAAAAAGGCTGGCAGTATCATCAAAGACCCACACCACCCTGGCCACACACTCATCTCCCTGCTAACTTCAGGTAGAAGGTACAGGGGCCTGAAGACTGCAACAACCAGGTTCAGGAATAGCTACTTCCCCACAGCCATCAGGCTATTAAACCTGGCTCGGACAAAACTCTGATTATTAATAACCCATTATCTGTTATTTGCACGTCATCAGTTTATTTATTCATGTGTGTATATATTTATATTATGGTATATGGACACACTGATCTGTTTTGTAGTAAATGCCTACTATGTTCAGTGTGCTGAAGCAAAGCAAGAATTTCATTGTCCTATACAGGGACATATTGCAATAAACTCACTTGAACTTGAACTTGAACTTGAACTAAACACACAGGGGAACAAAATACACCTGGTCTTGGGTAAAACTGGGGTAAATAATGTTATAAACACACAGGGGAGCGGAATAAACCCAGTCTGGGGGTAAAACTGGGGTAAATAATGTTATAAACACAAAGGGGAGCAAAATACACAAACAGCCCCACAGCCATCAGGCTATTGAACTCAAACCAAACTATGAACATTAATAGCCCATTATCAGTTTATTTGCACTTTATCTGTTTTATTTATTCATGTGTGTATACATTTATACAATGGTATATGGACACACTGATCTGTTCTGTATTCATGCCGTCTATATTCTGTTGTGCTGAAGCAAAGCAAGAATTTCATTGTCCTTTCTGGGGCACATGACAATAAACTCTCTGAATCTTGAATAAACCCGGTCTGTGGTAAAACTGGGGTGAATAATGTTATAAACCCACAGGGGAGCGGAATAAACTGGGCTGTGGAGTCATTCCCAAAACATCCGACCCCGACCCCTCGGTAAAATAATTCTAAATCTGCTGTGATGACATTACACAAGTTGGCATTTCATAAGAACCACATGAATCATCAGGCTGCCTTTTAAACCCATGTTCATAAAGTTTTGAGTCTAACGGTTGTAGCTGTGCTATTGTGGCTTTTTTTCAATGTTAAGTAAAAATGATAAAAGCATTACTCCAAAATTTATTAAACTAAGGCCACAGGTATGAGCTAAATAGCTCAATTATGACAAAAGAAATCTCATGTGCATTAGAAATTAAAAGTAAATGCCTAGGTATTTAAGTTTGCTACAAAAGTACATACCTAAATTTTTTAAATAAAGTCTGAGGAACAGAATTGCTTCTGCCAGAGAGAGAGACAGAGAGAGAGAGAGAGTGTGGAGGGTGGGGAGGAGAGGGGTGTGAGGCTGGAGGTGGAAAGGGGATGAAGTGAGTAGCGGGGGAAAACAGGGAACAAAGGGAGGGGGGAGGATTCAAGGGGGAGTGGGTTTGGTGCCGAAGGGGATGAATGGGGGGGGGGGGGGGGCAGGGAACTGGAGGGGAGAGAGTGGTCAAGTGAGCCAAGGAAGGGAGCCAGGTGGGGGTGGGTTCACATTGTTTGGGGGTGGGGAGGAGGGGGGAGGGAGTAAAGGGGTGTAAGGAGCAGGAGGCGGCGGCATGGGTAAGGGGCAGGGAGCCACAGGGAAGAGGTCACATTGTTGGGGGGTGGGGAGGGTGTTGCAGTTTAGGAAGTGAAACCAGGGCAGGGTCTTCACTGTGAATGGCGGGGAGCTGGGGGAATGTGTGGAGCTGAGGGATCTAGGAGTGCAAGTATGAGTTGAGCCGAAGGGCCTCTTTCCAATGCTGTATCACTCTATGAATCTATGACAAAGTGCTGGAGTAACTCAGCAGGACAGGCATCATCTGTGGAGAAGATAGACACAAAGTGCTGGAGGAACTCAGCGGGTCAGGCAGCATCTGTGGACACGATAGGCACGAAGTGCTTGATTAATTCAGCGGGTCAGGCAGCATCATTGAATGGGTGACATTTTGGGTCGAGACCCTTCTTGGGTTTAGTTTATTTTAGAGATGCAGCGTGGAAACTGGGCTTTTGGCACACGGAGTCCGTGCCAACGAGCGATCACCCCCACGCTAGCACTATCCTACGCACATTAGGGAAATTGTAACAATTTTGCGGAGTCCGATTAATCTCCAACGCTGAACGTCTTTCAAATGTTGGAGGAAACCGGAGCACCCAGAGTCAAAATCCACACAGGTCAAGGGGAGAAGCTGCTCCACCTACGGCAAGAGCTTTGCCCGGTTGTCGGGGCTACAGGAGCACAAGCACACCCGCTCCTACACCTGTGCCCAGTGCGGCAAGGGATTCACCCGCACCTCCAAGCTGCTGTCCCACCAGTGGGTGCACGCCGGGGACTGTCCCGCCCTGAGCCCGGTATGTGGAGAGTGCTTTGCCATGGCCTCCCTCGCCCTGTCTTCACTGAATAAATTTCATCTTTAGCGTTCAAATTGTTGTTGCATTTTAGGAGTTATTCACATTTTAAGCATTAATATCCATTTCCACTTGCCATGCCCGTCAGCTGTGCCTACGCAGTAATGCCTTCATTTTCTGGGTCACAATGCGAACCCAATGTGCGGGAACGGCTGCGCTGTCCGAGAGTCGCTAAGAATGGATGCGGGGAAGGGGATAGAGTGAGTGAGTGGGGGACGGGAGTGGAAGGGCAAGGAGCGGAGTGAGGGGGGGGGGGGTTGGTGAGATCAGGAGCATCACAACCAGAAGCTGTCAGCCACGCCTGCGTAGTTGGGGCTATAGGTAACTGGTGGACCATTGCGTTGGGGGACCAGGCCTCCTGTGCCAGAATGAACTTAGTCATAGAAACTATGTATAGGATGAGGCCATTCGGCCCTTCGAGCCAGCACTGCCATTCATTGTGATCATGGCTGATCGTCCCCAATCAATAACCTGTGCCTGCCTTCTCCCCATATCCTTTGACTCCACTAGCCCCTAGAGCTCTAACTAACTCTCTCTTAAATCCATCCAGTGACTTGGCCTCCACTGTCCTCAGTGGCTGGAATTCCATAAATTCACAACTCTCTAGGTAAACACGTTTTTTTCTCACCTCAGTCTTAAATGGCCTCCCATTTATTCTAAGACAGTGGCCCCTGGTTCTGGACTCGCCCAACATTGGGAACATTTTTCCTGCATCTAGCTTGTCCAGTCCTTTTATAATTTTATATGTTTCTATAAGATACCCCCTCATCCTTCTAAACTCCAGGGAATACAAGCCTAGCCTTTTCAATCTTTCCGCATATGACAGTCCCGCCATCCCAGGGTTCAATCTCGTGAACCTACGCTGCACTGCCTCAATCACAAGGATTTACTTCCTCAAATTAGGAGACACAAACTGTACAAAATACTCCAGATGTTGTCTCACCAGAGCCCTATACAACTGCAGAAGAACCTCTCTACTCCTATACTGAAATCCTCTTGTTATGAAGGCCAACATTCCATTAGCTTTCTTCACTGCCTGCTGTACCTGCACGCCAACTTTCAGTGACCGGTGTACAAGGACACCCTGGTCTCGCTGCACCTCCCCCTTCCCTAACCTAACCCCATTGAGATAATAATCTGCCCCCTTATTTTTGCCGACAAAGTGGATAACGTCACATTTATCTATATTATACTGCGTCTGCCACGCATCTGCCCACTCACTCAACCTGTCCAGGTCACCCTGCAACCTCCTAACATCCTCTTCACAGTTCACACTGCCACCCAGCTTTGTGTCATCCGCAAACTTGCTAGTGTTGCTCCTAATTCCCTCTTTCGAATCATTAATATATATGGTAAACAGTTGCGGCCCCAACATCGAGCCTTGCGGCACTCCACTCGCCACTGCCTGCCTTTCTGAAAAGGACCCGTTCACTCCTACTCTTTGCTTCCGGTCTACCAACCAATTTTCTATCCATGTCAACACCCTACCCCCAATACCATGTGCTCTAATATCGAGTTATGGAGCCGATACGGAGATCGCTCGCCGCTGGAACAACATCATTGCGCGGTCGCTTTACTGATCCTGGCCGAGGAGGAGTGCGATATATTCGCCGGAGTGGCCGAGGGAGACGTCACTGAGATCCACAAGGTGAAGGGGAGAGAGGGAGAGGGATGAGAGGGGCGGAGAGGGGAGGAGAGGAGAGGAGAGGAGAGGAGAGGAGAGGAGAGGAGAGGAGAGGAGAGGAGAGGAGAGGCGGGGAGAGAAGGGGCGGGGAGAGGAGAGGAGAGGAGAGGAGAGGAGGGGAGGGGAGGGGAGAGGAGGAGGGGAGGGGAGAGCAGAGGGGAAGAGAGGAGTGGAGAGGAGAGGAGAGGAGAGGAGAGGAGAAGGGAGGAGAGGAGCATGGAGGGGAGGTGGAGAGAGGGAGAGGGGGGAGTGGGGAGGAGAGGAGGGGAGAGGAGAAGAGAGCATAGGGGAGGTGAAGGGGAGAGAGGGAGGAGAGGGAAGGAGAGGAGAGGAGAGGAGATGAGAGGAGAGCAGTGGCTCAATGGGAGAAGCCAGAGGGTAATGGTGGATGGTTGTTTGTCGGGTTGGAGGCAGGTGACTAGTGGGGTGCCTCAGGGATCTGTGTTGGGTCCTTTGTTGTTTGTCATGTACATCAATGATCTGGATGAAGGGGTGGTAAATTGGATTAGTAAGTATGCAGATGATACCAAGATAGGGGGCGTTGTGGATAATGAAGAGGATTTCCAAAGTCTACAGAGTGATTTAGGCCATTTGGAAAAATGGGCTGAAAGATGGCAGATGGAGTTTAATGCTGATAAATGTGAGGCGTTACACCTTGGCAGGACAAATCAAAATAGGACGTACATGATAAATGGTAGGGAATTGAAGAATACAGTTGAACAGAGGGATCTGGGAATAACCGTGCATAGTTCCTTGAAGGTGGAATCTCATATAGATAGGGTGGTAAAGAAAGCTTTTGGTATGCTAGCCTTTATAAATCAGCGCATTGAGTATAGAAGCTGGGATGTAATGTTAAAATTGTACAAGGCATTGGTGAGACCAAATCTGGAGTATGGTGTACAATTTTGGTCGCCCAATTATAGGAAGGATGTCGACAAAATAGAGAGAGTACAGAGGAGATTTACTAGAATGTTGCCTGGGTTTCAACAACTAAGTTACAGAGATAGGTTGAATAAGTTAGGTCTTTATTCTCTGGAGCGCAGAAGGTTAAGGAGGGACTTGATAGAGGTCTTTAAAATGATGAGAGGGATAGACAGAGTTGATGTGATCAAGCTTTTCCCTTTGAGAATAGGGAAGATTCAAACAAGAGGACATGACTTCAGAATTAAGGGACAGAAGTTTAGGGGTAACATGAGGGGGAACTCTTTACTCAGAGAGTGGTAGCGGTGTGGAATGAGCTTCCAGTGGAAGTGGTGGCGGCAAGCTCGTTGGTATCATTTAAAAATAAATTGGATAGGCATATGGATGAGAAGGGAATGGAGGGTTATGGTATGAGTGCAGGCAGGTGGGACTAAGGGAAAAAAGTTGTTCGGCACGGACTTGTAGGGCCGAGATGGCCTGTTTCCGTGCTGTAATTGCTATATGGTTATATGG